>NC_064289.1:48573705-48600639 GCF_019186545.1 Solanum stenotomum | reverse complement strand
CCCCCCCCCCCCCTACAAACCACCCACTCCTTTTCAATTATTATTTTTAAATATTTTTTTTATTTTTTAAAAGAAAAATAATTTTCTTACCCACCCTATCTAACCTCTTGCGCTCAATTTTTTTTTCTTTTACATTTTTCTCATTTTGTGTTAGATATATACATATGCTTTTTAGGAAAAAAAAATTCTACTTGCAAATCGAATATAACAAAAATGAAAATTTCATTTTTAACTAATACTAATAATATATTTATTTTTTGTCAAGACAAAATATTTTATCCATGTGAAGTGTCATGTGACAATATTTTTTAATATAAAAAGGAGAGCGTAGTACACACACCATCAAGATAATGTAATAAAAATGAGAGGTGTGTTTCTCAAAATAATGAGTGATAGTTTAGGTATGAAATTCACACTCTTAATAATTTAGGTATGAAACTTTAAAAAATGAGATAATTGACTGAAGCGTAATAGATCAATCGGTTCCAAATGTAAAATTCCTTGAAGAAGGATAGGAGCAAGTGATCAATATGGTCATGATAATGAGGCAAGTGCTATAAAAGAGCACCACGACATAACACTTCATAAAACCTTGGAAAAGGTTCAAGTACATGAAAAATGATGAAAAATGAAGAGATCTCAATAAGTTATGTCATATTGGAATCGATATAAAATAACCATCGACGGTATCTTTGATATGAAGTAGCGTTTGATGATATAATTGTGACGAGGATTTTGAATTCAAATCTGTCATATAGTGTGGACAGATAAACGATTGGCCAAGTACAATGCATAATTCAAGTATATTATATTTCACTTAGAAAAGTGATGTTTTGGATTGATAGTCCATAAATCAAGGTATAATGTCAGTGGGGAATAAATAAATTATTATGCGATGGAATAACTGTAAGATATCAAGTATGGCTTGTACCTTGGGGCATAGAGGTTTGTCGTAAAAAATTTGACATTATTGGAGACGTTTTCTCCTATGGTGAACGCAATGAGATTTGTTTTGATCTGGCAATATATGAAAACTTGAATGCATATAATAAATAATTATCATGTCTAGCTAGACAATACTGAAGGTTATATGAAAATCGTTGAAGCAATCAAGGTGTCTGAAACATATGAAAGTTTGGAAGAAGCTTTTTCAATAAAGCTTCAAGAATTCTTATATGGATTAAAATAATCAAGGAAGAAATGGTACAAAAAAATGACCCTAATTGTCCTTGCATTTTTATGAAAAGGTCAGGATCTGAATTTGTTATAATAGTTGTGAATGTTGATGACTTGAACATTATTAGCACTCTAAGAGCTTTCAAATGTTGTTTAGTGTTTGAGAAGGGAATCTAAAATGAAAAGATCTTGGAAAGACAAAATTTTGTCTTGACCTACAGATTGAGAAATTTGACAAATGAAATATTTGTCCATCAATCAACATACATAAAAAAGTTTTTGATGCGATTTTATATGGATAAATCACATTCATTGAGTACCCCAATGATTATGATATCGCTTGATATAAATAAAGATTCATTTTGATCTCAAGAGAATGATAAGAACTTCTTGGTGATGAAACTCCATATATCAGTCAATTGGAGGCACTAATGAACCTTTGTCATGACCCAGACCGTCGTGATTGACACCTACACTAACCCTCCGGTGGGAGAACCACTACTATAACCCAAACCAAGCAACTAAACCGAAATACTAATGCATTTAAGTTACAGAAGCAAGTTAAATAGCTAAAATTGAAGTTCTCATAAACTTCCAAAAGATCTAACAACTAAAGAATGCGAAAAATACACCTAGAACATGAAAGTCAATGTACCATAACATTTAAAGTTCAACAAGTCTAAACAAGAAGGGATACAATCCCAAACTAATGAACTAATAACTAACTAGGAAGTCTAAGTCCAAAATATGGGCATAGACAGAATGGAGAACTCATTGTAGCCTGGAAGAACTGGCTCACCCTTGAATTCAAACGACGATCACTGATCTTCTAAGCGGGGTCTGTCAATAGCCGCTTGAAGATTTCATGTACTCAACAAAGAAAGAGCAAGTGCAGTATCAATACACAACCACAGTGTACTGGTAGGATCACACGGCTATCCAACTAAGTGCAACATACATAAGTTAATACAACAATATAATCACATACATATATCGAACATATACAACATTATCAATAATTACGAACAAAGTATAATTCACATTTCTCAAGATACACAATTTATGTTAACTCATTGGTCCTCTCATGGAACCCAAACCCAAACAGTTAGCATACTGGAACGTGGTACCCGATCCAATGATTATGCCAAAACGTGGAAATCGATCCCATAATTATGCCGAAACGTGGCAACCGATCCAAGTTAGTGTGTCAGAACGCAACACCCAATCCATTCAACAAGCCACAATCACAATCACAAGTACATTCTCAATAAAAAACTTAGTCAACATCTCATGCTCATCACCAGTCATAATAAAACCCAACAAAGGATGGAAGAAAGCATCATTACCTCCAGTCCAGCTTACCTTGGGCACAGTGATAGCAATTAGGGCTGGGCATTCGGTTATTCGGTTCGGTTTCAGTTTTTTCAATTTTTGGTTTTTGTACAACGTGTATCGAACACCGAACCAAATTATTTCGATTCATTTTTTTTTATTTCGGTTCAGCTTATGTTATTTCGGTTCGGTTTTTGTTAGCTCGGTTCGATTTTTGTTAGCCCATTATACAATTTTTTTGTTTGATTTTTCAGTTTAATGGGCTAAAAATAGTTACTTTGCTATGTCATATCAACTGCAATATTCTGTAAAATGCCCTATAGCTGAAAGCTGAAACATGTACATTTCACACTTGTACCACTATTGCTATAAACAAAATATTATTACATATATATATGTACCACTGTTGTTATAAACTAATGTTATAAGCTTAAACATCAAGAGCCCACCTCAAAGAAGTATACTTGTAACTGTAAAATGCAAGATGCCCCTAAATTAATTGGACATTTATTTTAACTAACAACAAAAAGCTCACCTCAAAAGTCAAAACTGCCATCTGCCATAAGCCATTAGGCATTAACTCCAGTACGCCACAAATTTTTAATTAACAAAAGTGCATTGTACTAACAAGCAACAATTTAACAAGTGATAAAACTTTACCACACTTCACAAATACAATGATCAATTGATCATGCCATTACACCACAACATAATAATAATTTAACAAGTAATAATAATGCATCAATGTAGTTTTTTTCATGAGACCATTTTCAAATTTCAAGTGCCAACAATAACAAACAACAATAATGAGCAACAAACAATGTAGATTCTTGCCTTCTTCCATGATATCACTTTCAAATGCCAACAATAACAAATAACAAAAAATGAGCAACAACGTAGTTTCTTGACTTTCTTCCATGAGACCACTTTCAAGTCTCAAGTGCCAACAAAAATACTAACAAAACTTAGTACTTTACGTCTTTCTTCATTGTCTTGACTCTAGGACCTTTTAAGATAAAATCAAATGTTAGAATACTACTTTTAAGATTAAAAAAATGATATGATTAAATAAATGACGTATTGAACTCACCACTATTAAATACTTGAGACTTGCAAGTCAATCATAGATCAACAATGGAAGAGTTTCTTCCACTATTTGCCATCTCTATAAATAAGAAAATCAAATATGTCATACAACACAATAAATATTTTATTTTCCAAAAACAAATAAAAAAATAAAAAGTCTTACCAAGTTCAATTTTTTCAAGAAACTCCAAACTTTCTTCAACACAAATAGGCTTAGTTTCTTGTCTAAGCCAATCTTGGACACAGATAAGGCATTGCACACATTTGAGAGTCAATGAACTTCTAAAGGGATCAAGAATACGACCACCCGTGCTAAATGCACATTCCGATGCCACACTCGACATAGGAATAGCCAATACATCTCGAGCCAACCGTGAAAGTACAGGAAATCTAGGAGAATTAACTTTCCACCAAATCAAAATATCAAAATCCTCAGATTCAGGCTCTTGGTCTTCAAGAAGATATCTATCCAACTCAGATTTAACACCTAAACTTCCAGAATCTCCCTTTTGTTTCTTCATGTAAAACTTAGTTCTCAAAGAATTTGTTTTCACATTTTGAGAAAGACCACAAGTAGATGAATCAGATAAGTCAGATGAAGATGATTGATTTTTAGAACCTTTTGCATACTTACTTGCATAGATCGCAAATAATTTTTTCAAGTAAGCTTCTACTTCATTGTTCACTATCTTTCCCTTTTCTTCCCCAAGTAATTCTTCAAGAACAAAACTAACATACACAAATTTGTTGCGAGGATCCAAAACAGAAGCAATAAAAAACATTTTGTTCATCTTCTCAAGAGTACTACCCCAATATTTCTTGAACTTTTCTTTCATTCCCGAAGCCATTTTACTCAAATCAACTTCATCACTTGTTATACATACTTTCAAATATGCATGAAGCTCACATATATCCTCAAAATGAACATTACAAGTAACATACCGTGAACCTGAAACTTTCAATGTGAGCTCATAAAATTTTTCAAGAAACGTTGTGACATTCCTCACATTAGTCCAATCCTCATTTTGAATTGAACCTGCAATACTTCTATCTTCACAAACATCAGTAGCAAGAAAAGAATTAAAGTTACCATCATAAAGATCAAACCTCTCAAAAGCTTTCTCAAACTTTTCTGCCGTGTCCAACATCAAATAGGTGGAATTCCATCTAGTAGGCACATCTAAAGACAACATTTTATCACTTTCTATCTTTTGCATTTCAACACATTTCAAGAAGTTTCTTGTCCTTGTAGAAGATGATCTAACATATTTCACCATTTGTCTCACCCGTTTAATAGAAGGACCAATTTCTTTCAAACAATCTTGCACAATTAAATGAAGTATGTGAGCCATACATCTCACATGAAGATGCTTACCATCCATCATATTAGTTCCCCACAAATCTAATTTTTTGGACAACTCTAAAACCGCCACATCATTTGAAGAGGCATTATTAACCGTAACAGTAAAGACATTGTCCAAATTCCAATCAAGTAAACAATTACTAATACACTCAGCCAAATGCTCACCTTTATGACTAGTGATAGGACAAAAATTCAATATTCTTTAATGAAGCACCCAGTCCCTATCAATAAAGTGAGCAGTCAAACACATATAATTGATTCTTTGCACCGAAGTCCATGTGTCTGTTGTGAGACAAACTCTTGGTTTTATTTCTCTAAAAGACTTTTTCAAATCTATTCTCAATTCACCATAAACTTCATAAGAATCCCTTGTTATGGTTCTACGAGAAGGAATTCGAAACAAAGGTTGGACTTTACTCATAAACTTCTTAAAACCTTCTTTTTCAACAAAACGAAAAGGTAGTTCATCCAAAATTATCATCTCAACTAAAGCTCTCCTAGCTACCTCTTGCTCAAATTTCCAAGTCTCTATCGAAGAACTGTTACTTTGAATATTTAACAATTTTTGAATACCAGGTGCAACAGGCGGGGGCTTATACAGTTTACATTGGTTAGTCAAATGTTGTCTCAATCCACTTGTTCCATTTCTAGTTGTATTAGCAGCATAGTATTGTTTACAATGTAAACACTTTGCTTTAACTAATACACCATTTTCANNTTCTCAATTCACCATAAACTTTATAAGAATCCCTTGTTATGGTTCTACGAGAAGGAATTCGAAACAAAGGTTGGACTTTACTCATAAACTTCTTAAAGCCTTCTTTTTCAACAAAAACTAAAATGTAGTTCATCCAAAATTATCATCTCAACTAAAGCTCTCCTAGCTACCTCTTGCTCAAATTTCGAAGTCTCTATCGAAGAACTGTTACTTTGAATATTTAACAAGTTTTGAATACTAGGTGCAACAGGCGGGGGATTATACACTTTACATCGGTTAGTCAAATGTTGTCTCAATCCACTTGTTCCATTTTTAGTTGTATTAGTAGCATAGTATTGTTTACAATGTAAACACTTTGCTTTAACTAATACACCATTTTCAAAAAAAAATTCAAAGTGTTGCCAAACAGGAGATCTAGGATCCATTTCTTTTTTTTTTTATTTCCTCTGTGCCAATTAACGCATCATTGTTATTAGTAGGTGTATTATTCGTAGAACCAGCCATACTTATTCGACTTTGATCAGCCACACCCACATTTAATTGATTTTGTTCAGCCATCTATATAAAAAAATTATTTCACAATGAATTCACACACTAACTAAGTAACTAGTAACAAAAGCAAAAATAAAAAAGAAAAATAAATGGAAAAGGAAAAATTCATTTTGAAACTTTGTAACTTAAAACGAAAGACGAAATATTGACAATACCTTATGGTGGTCACCGCCTCGCCGGTCACTGGTGGTCGTCGGCTGCTGCGTGATGCTGGTCAGTGGTCGCTGCTGTGTGGTGCGTGGTGCGTGCTGGTCGACCGGTCGTTGGCTTGTTGCTGATTGCCGATCGCCGGAAGACGTGGAAAGTACCGTGAAAAGTTGGACCGTGCAATCAGAATGTGCGGCTGCTATGCCTATTCCCAATTTCCTATTCTGCTAACTACTAAGAAATTAGAAAAGTAAAAGGGTAAAGTTTGACCTAATTGATTTTTGCCTACTTAATAGTTGATATTAATAAAATATTAATAATATTATAAATATAATATAATATATTTTGGTAAACTGAAATACCAAATAATACAAAATCAAATATCGAAAATCGAACCTAAATATCGAAAACTATGAAAATATGTACCGAATATCGAACTGAAAACCGAAATAATTCGGTTCGGTTCGGTGTTTCGATTTCTCGGTGTTTATGCCCACCCCTATTAGCAATAAGAGGATTGGCGGGGGCTTGAATCGCTTGAACAGAAGGAAGCACTCCAGGACCAACCAACCCTTTCAAGAATGACATAATCTGTTGAGCTAACACTGGGTCTATGGGAGGATCACTGGTAGTCTCACACTGCACCTCTTTCTCTTGTCCAACCTCCTCAACATT
This sequence comes from Solanum stenotomum, assembly GCF_019186545.1. Lineage (NCBI taxonomy): Eukaryota > Viridiplantae > Streptophyta > Magnoliopsida > Solanales > Solanaceae > Solanum > Solanum stenotomum. The sequence goes on along the minus strand of NC_064289.1, from coordinate 48,593,590 downwards.
TTCAACCTCAATATCCTCTTTTATCTCTTCATGATGCACAAGATGGGCCTCATTTTGGGGAGCATTTCCGACTGGTACCCCATCTCTAGTAGGCGCCACTCTTCCTCGGCCTCTATCCCTGCCTCGATTGCGACCTCTCGCTGCAGATTCCTCAGCATGAGCATTGACGGGAGCTACGACCTAGACGCTGTTGAACCTAGTATTAACAATCTGATGACAAAAGAGTGAAGAAGGTTAGATACCAATTTGAATCGTTAGATACCAATTGGAATAAAGTTATTGCACGAAAGGAGACAAGAGACAATAGAGAGATTTCCTAAAGTCATATTGCCTCTCGAAGAAAAGTAAAGGCGTCCCCGTACAGTTCCGCAAGACTCTACTAGACTCATTTTGGTACATCGAGATCAACGAAGGTAGGCTCTGATACCAACTTTGTCATGACCCAGACCGTCGTGATTGACACCCACACTAACCCTCCGGTGGGAGAACCACTACTACAACCCAAACCAAGCAACTAAACCGAAATACTAACACATTTAAGTTACAAAAGCAAGTTAAAAGCTAAAACTGAAGTTCCAATAAACTTCCAAAAGATCTAACAACTAAAGAATACGGAAAATACACCTAGAACCTGAAAGTCAATGTACCAAAATATCTAAAGTTCAACAAGTCTAAACAAGAAGGGATACAATCCCAAACTAATGAACTAATAACTAACTAGGAAGTCTAAGTCCGAAATGTGGACATAGACAGAAAGGAGAACTCATGGCAGCTTGAAGAACTGATTCACCCTTGAATTCGAACGACGATCATTGATCTTCTAAGCGAGGTCTGTCAATAGCCGCTTGAAGATTCCCTGTACTCAACAAAGAAAGAGTAAGTTCAATATCAGTACTCAACCACATTGTACTGGTAGGATCACATGGCTATCCCACTAAGTGCAACATACATAATTCAATACAACAATATAATCACATGCATATATTGAACATATACAATATTATCAATAATTACGAACAAGGTACAATTCACATTTCTCAAGATACACAATTTATGTCAATTCATTGGTTCTCTCAAGGAACCCAAACCTAAACCTAAACAGTTAGCATACCAAAACGTGGTACCCGATGCAATGATTATGACGGAACGTAGCAACCGATCTCATAAATATGCCTAAACGTGGAAATCGATCCAAGTTAGTGTGTTGGAACGCAACACCCAATCCATTCAACAAGCCACAATCACAATTACAATCACAAGTACATTCTCATAATCATACAATTAAGTCATGATTCAATGGCATTCATCAATCATATATCCTCATTTACAACAAGTGTGGTCAATAATGCAATATCCACATACATACATGTATCATAATGAAACAAGACAACATACATCATACAATTAGAGAATCACAACCATCACCTACCTTGAAACAAACTTGAAACCCTAAGAAACTTGATCCTTCCCTTTCCGAATTCTTTCCACTTGTTCTTGGCCTACAAACAATCAATATAATACGGAAATCAATAAACAATCACCAAAAACCTGGATTACTAACAATTTTAACAACCCTAGATCATACTCATGATCCCAAGTATCCCAATTAGGGCCTTTTCCATCATAGTTTTTAGATCAAAACCCTCATCCATTGATAATTACCCATTAGAGTACGTTCTACGTATCAAAAAACGAATTCGGGGAGTTAAAATCTTACATTTATCCTCAAGAATGGTGGAAAACTGTTAAGAAAAGCCCTGGGTTTGTTCCTTAGCCCTCAAATTCAAAAATTGCATAATAAAACGTTTTTGGGGTTTATTTACGACTTTAAGTCGCGTCTGGTGCCACAACGGTCATCACCCCGCTACAACGGCCCCGCACTGGCCACCAAAATCACCGCCAAAGCGGTTTGCACGAAACAATGAGCTATTTTAATAATTTCAATATCCCCATTTCACAACACACCTTCAACCAACGAGGCTTAGAAACTACCCGTTTACGCTAAGATCAATTTCGGGAGTTTTACTCACCCGAATTCAATTCTGTAAAGTCGTACGAGTTTCTTAACGACTTATCTATCTACTCATGTGATCAAATTCATAATTAGATCACCCAATTGCTACCAGATTTCCTTAGATCTCCTAGACTCCGATTTCGTCCAAATCTGAATTAGGTTGGGAAATTCCAAGTTACTACGAAAAAGTTTTCCGACACAAAATTTTTCCCCGTTGACTTTTCTATAACGACGAAACTCGATCGGTACAACCTTACTATATACGATCAAATATATTGCAGTGAATTTATTGACAAGATTCTACCTCTCCCCAATGAGAAGACATTGAAATGGCATCAACGACATTTATTTAAAGTTATTCTACAAGATAGTCAACTGCAAATGAAAGTGTCCATAAGATGATTGTTGCTATGAACAAGTTGAATGAACAATTTACTTGCACTAACGAGGTCACAAATATAGTGATTTTTAAGAATGTATTCGACTAAACTCAAAGCCTCATCATATCCATGAATCTAGAAAATGATATATCAAGATGAGTTCAATCATGCAACATCTTCATGAATATGATTTGATCACAAAGACACTGTCAATATTTGAAAAGTTGGTATATAAGATTGGATGACATATCATAAGAAATTAAGTGATGTTTTAATCAGGAGGAGTATAATACGCGTTGCACTCTTTTTTCCTTGACCGAGGTTTTGTCCCACTGGTTTCCCTGACAAGGTTTTTAATAAGGCAACAAATAATGCGTATCAAAAGATATGTGTACTCTTTTTCCTTCACTAGAATTTTTTCCCACAGAGTTTTTTCTAGTAAGATTTTATCGAGGCACATTATCTATGGACATCCAAGAGGGAGTGTCATAAATCCGTTGAATTGTGAATTATCCATTTGATTACTTCAAGAATTAATTGATGAATTCATGTATGTATAATTCCAAGGTGATATGAACCTTGGTGGATAACTATATATCTACTAGTTTGGCTTTTAACAAGGTGACCTTTGGGTATGATATCTCAACACTATAAATAGAGATATCATTCACCATTTGGACAACACCTCTGAATAAGAAGAGAAGTTCTCTCTTTTATCTGCATTTCTTGCCTTTTTCTCTTTATAATTATATTATCTTGAGATTGATTTTATAACAAAACTAAGTTAATAAAAATAATTACTTCTTTTTAATATAGCAGACAAGAAAAAACTACGTAAACGGAAAAGAAAAATTTAAAAAATAAATAAATAAAGGAAAATGATAAAAATCCTAGAGGTGCGAAGCCCTCGTAAATCATCATAAAGGCACACAACCGAATGATTATTTTCTCGCTTCTCTGAGCCTCGTTCTTTTTCTTTTTGAAGCTTGATCGATAGTATAGAAATAACAAGCGACATTGTTGCAAATACTTTTAGACTGCGAGAAAATGCGCGGTTCAGTGAAGAAGATCGCCGACGTGACTTTCAAGGCCGGCAGGACTATTGATTGGGAAGGAATGGCCAAGCTTCTTGTCACCGATGAAGCTCGCAAGGAGTTCTCCAATCTCCGTCGCGCTTTCGATGATGTCAACTCCCAACTTCAGACCAAGTTCAGCCAGGTTTCCTCTTTCTCTCTATCTGCATTTTTTTTCATAGATATTTTCTGTATATGGATCTAGATTTAGATTGTTACCTTTACTATTCTGCCGTTTTTGGATCTATTATTTGGTGAATTACTAATTTGGTTGACTAAAGCATGAGCTGTTTCATATTTGTCAAGTATGAATGTTTTTATGTCAATTAACAGTTTATGCGAAATGGTGGGGAGAAGGTGGAGTTTTTGTTGAAGGATTGAGTTGTTATGCTGGGATTGATTTTATTGGATTTTGGGATGTTTAACTAGAAAATTTACGGGGCTGATTTCCATTAAAATTGATTTAACATGATTGTTTTATTAGGAATGATCTCTATAATATGATTTGAAGAGTGGTGAACGTTGCCATTTGTACTCTTGCATTTGTTGGATGAGTGATTATAGCGATGTGTGGGGAATTGTAGTTGCAAAAGAAAATCAAAGGCATTGAATAAAAAAGGAAACTTGCTTCAATCAGTTGATGGCTGACTGATTAGATGACAAAGAAAGAAGAAGATGATAAATCAGGTACTGGGTAACCTCTATGCACTAAGGCTTCGACTGATGTGAAGAAATCACAGCCTCTGTTGGAGTTTGAACTTGAGACCTCATGGTTCTCAACTTACTTTATTTACCTGTAGGCCATAATCTTGGGTGCTTATGTGCATCCTTTCTATTTGTCCCCAAAGGCTTATGCTATGGGTTCTTGGACAAATCCCTTAACTATTATATTTGTATATAAAGGAACAAGAGACCATTAATAGGTTCTTTAACTATTATATTTGTATATAAAGGCAGAAGAAACCATTAATAGGTTCTTTTGTATTGTGCCTGTGTACTTGTTATTCCCTTATTTCTACAACAAACTCAATTTAGTCCCACAAAATAGCAAGTTGAACTATGCAAATGCAGTAGTAAAAGTAGAAGAAAAGGATACTACGCGAATACCAACTAAAACGAATAAATAAGGAGAAGATGAGCGAGAATTGAAGGAATGAAATCTGTAACTGAAAGAACTGCAGGTGCCTCTTCTCTCTCCTTTTTTTTTTGTAAAGGAAGACATGTTGGATAATGTGGAAACCTTTACTAGCATTTCTAAATTGTTATGGTTAAACTTTAGAGAATTATACAGGAGTCATTTGGATAGAAAATGCAATGTTCAACATTCACATCATGGTTCTTGAGGAACCTGGTTTTGGAGGGACCATGCGAGAACTCTAGATTATTCACTAGAAACGCATCCTCTTCATCATAAATAATCAGGTTGCCCTCCATGACCTGAACCAAAAGCAATAGAGATTCAACTGCTTCTTAAGTGAACACAATGTTCTTTGCAAAAAGATTTTGATTGAATTATTTTAGTAAATGCTATCATTGCTGGCCTGTACTTTTGCGGGTTTCTTGTATAGGGAAGTACCCTTGTTACCAAGTCTCAGATGCACATTGACACATTTACTTTTGTTAAAAAAGATAGCAATGAGCGGGTTTGTCATTTATCAAATTTTGTATTTGATACCTATTAAAATTTTCACTAAAAAGAACTACTCAACTTTTAATTCGTATCGGAAGAGTTATCGCATAAATTTAATGGTATTTACATTTGTGAAGTGACTCTTAAGTCTCTGTCCCTATTGAGGTCTGTTTTTAACCAAATGGCACTTGTGAGTTTTCAAAACAACTAGAAAAATTCGCTAACCATGGATAATTCATGGAGTAGTGTAGTGTTACCGATTAATCACTTGTTTTGTAAGTTTTTTCAGATAGGTAGTTTTCTCTATTTGGATTATAAATTTAGAGGCTCTAACACTAGAGTGTTCTTCGCTTCTATACCAAGCAGGAACCTGAACCTATCAACTGGGAGTATTACAGAAAAGGAATCGGTTCTCGCTTGGTAGACATGTACAAAGAGGCCTATGACAGTATGTGCAGTTTCAGATTTTCTTTTTCTGTTTGGAATATTTTTTTTTACTTTATTAGCATGCTCTCATGGTACCTTTAATGTTATTTCTCTTGTAGTACCTTGAATTTTACATCTCTTGGGTCTCAGAATTTGACTTCAAACTCTTGGCCATAAAACTACAAAACTACTAAGCAGAGTAGTGGTCCTTGTAAGATTTCTCAGGTGTAGGATTTCGTGATATAGTTTTCTATGTAGGTGAACTGTGTGATTAAATGTGAAAAGTCTGAAGCTTTCTTCACATTTTTAGTGGCTTATTTCATGAAGTACAGTTACCTTCCTTCAAAAAATGTGTGAGTTTCATTTTGTTAGTGGCTTAATTCATGAGTTCCATGTGCCTGAGTGAGATATTTATCAGTCGATGCATCTACTGTAATATGCACATTGGATGTACAATATGTACCGCCCTAATTCAGTTTAAAATATCTGAAATTTTTGACTTTCATATTTTCTGAATCCTTTCCTTGAGATCACTTTTTGAACAATGTCTCTGTGGCTCTGCCTGAGATTGTTGGACTTTATTGTACTCCTGTCCCATTTACGTCACACACTTCATTTTAGTAAACGAATAACACATTTCTGTATCTAAAAATAATTTACTTTAACACTTCCCATTATACCTCTAACAAAATTATTTATACCACAAAAATATCTGAGGAATATTTTAGACCACAAGTTCTGTAAGTATGTCTGTCTTTCTTGAACTCTCTGCCTAATCAAATACCATCACATAACATTGGGATAGAGGTAGTAGCAATTACTACATGCATGGTCTTGATTGGGGATGAAATGCTTCTCTATCGAGCTTGTTTTGCATCAAATATGTAGTTTTAGACAAATCATTTATTGTTTGATTGATGAACATTTCAAATGAACCTGGCCTAAGTTTGTGTCTTCAGCCACATTGCAAGAAGTTGTCTTCTACAAGTAACTAACTATTGAACTTGGAGTCGAGTTTCGAGAAAATTTATCTATCTGTCTCTCTTATTGTCAAGTCTGCAAGATGCTTTATCTAAGGATACAGTGCCAGATTTGTGAGAAATGGATTCTGTCCGTCTTTATACTCTTTGCAAAGATAATAGAAAATTCTGGTTTTATTAGTGCATGAGTTGGTCGTCGGTGGAGTCACTATACTGTATGAGCTTGAGCTGAGCATAATTAAGAACTGAAAAAAATGTATGAAATGGCTCTGGGGATGCCTAATTATACATAAGAGTGACAACTTTCTTAAGGGCAAATCGTCGTTTAGTTGTGAGTGTGTTTGTGTGGTGACTATAAATCATCTCATTAAGAATAAATAAATTCATTAAAGTTATATGCCACTAAGCTAGCATTTGCAAGAGCTCTTGGATAAGGTTTTAAGCGATTATCTTCAAATATTTGTGATGCCCAAAAAAGTCTGTTGGAGTTAATAATGCTGGTCTCCTTGTTGATGAGAAGTTCCTTCACAAGATAAGCGTGGGACCTTTTTCACTCTGGGAAATTGATTCTTAGATTCTTTGAAAAATGGTTGAGTTTACAGCTTGCAAAATAATGTAGCAGCACAATCTTCTGTCAAGCTAATGTTTTGCAATGGGAAATTCTTATGTTTGATCTACTTCTCAGAGGGAAATTCTTTCATTATTTCTGGTGTTTGACCAGTTTCACGGAATTTTTAGCTGGAAGAAAGCGTTCATATACTTGTATGTGGAATAAGTCTGTGCGCTGACTCATTAAGTGCCTTAAAGTTACCCCTAGTTTAGACTGGAAGTAGAGAACAGTCAATTGCAATTTGCATTCTCCTCTTCTCCTGCCTCTTAATCAAAATTCTTTCTAGATCTTTTCTGTTTATCATGTGCTTGATTAGTAACACCTTATTGTGGATAGACAAAGTTTCCTGTTGTCTTGCGGCAACAATAGATGTCAATTCATCATATCTGAAATAATACTCATATCTTACACAAATTTCTTCACTTACCTAGCTTATTATAATTTTAAAGTAAATATCGACTTAGAATTTGCTGAGTGCAACTTCTAAACATTTTTCAACATAGTCCTCTATTACTCTTGATTTGCTGCTCAAATTCCCGCCATATTTTCACTGAATAAGTAAAAGGTTCAACGGTTGCACTAAGTTTGAATAGAACTACTGGTCTCATAGGTCAGTTGAAATTTCATTTTGAAGTCTGTGCGTCTCGTATTTTAGCTATACAAGGCTCTGCCACTATCGGAGTAACAGAGCTAGCTCACACCATGTATATATTTCAAACTCCAGTGATGTTTCTTGGCTTTTTGCAACTGTTTCAACTGTCTTGTGTAGATTCTTAACAATATTTCTTTCAGGCATTGAGATCCCCAAGTTTGTGGATACGGTGACTCCTCAATATAAACCCAAATTTGACGCCTTGGTAAGTGGAAAAACAATAATCACCATCCTTACCTTTCTTTGCATGAGTTTTGTTTTTTTTCTACCTACTTGTTATTGGTATAGTCATATCTATAATAATTAGTTGAAAATTGATATAGGGAATTCTCAATTGCTCAAATCCTACAATCTGTCCTTGTGTTTTAGTGTTGTTGCCACAGAAAGGAATTCACCTTTTGGCATAAAAATAGGTAAAATTTATCGGAGCAAAATGAAAATGATTAAACAAAAAAATACATGAAGTACATATTTCAATTGAATCATTTTATCAAAAATTATTTTCCCTAACAGAAATAAAGTTGAGATACTCTCCTTTGTTGTCAGTGGAATTGTTAGAATACCAGTTACAATATGTACCTGCTTGAACCCAAATTGACATGTCAATGGTGATTCAAAGATAATGCCAAATCATTACCCCCTTTGTGTACCTTCTTTTCAGAAGTTTCGATTAACACAAGAATAGCATGGCCAAATTTGCATATTTTTTGGTTTATTCTTTCTAATTGTTACAATAATTGTAGTTGGTGGAGCTGAAAGAAGCGGAGCAGAAATCTCTGAAGGAATCTGAAAGATTAGAAAAAGAAGTTGCAGACGTGCAAGAGTTGAAGGTCTTCATATCACCTTATTTCTCCATGTATATATATGTATTCTTATCAGTTATCCTTTTATCTAACTGTGTGCGTTTGTTTTGACGAACAGAAAAAACTTAGTACTATGACAGCTGAAGAATACTTTGAGAAGCATCCTGAGCTGAAGAAGAAGTTTGATGATGAAATTCGAAATGATTACTGGGGCTATTAGCAGGTTTTTTGGGTGAAGTTAGGATGGATGATCCAAGTTGATCCATGGTTAGGAATAAAAGAAAAAGAAGTAGTAGTTGGTTTGTTTTCAAATGTTAACTAGAGTGAATCTCATCACTTGGACATCCTAATATGGCCTTGCGTTTGGGAGGCAAAAGAGATGTTTGAGTGGTATAAATTCCATCAATTCTCTTTTTGCAATTTCACTAGGCTTTAAAGATGCAACCCCAATCTTTTTACTAGCTCACTGAAACAAATTTAAAGAAACCATGATCCAGACTGGCTAGTGTTTCTTTCAATATAATGGCAATTGGGCAACACGACTTCGACTGCATCAACATTCATCTCTATCTTTTTATCTTCAAATACAAATCAAAGTTTTACCCAAACATCATCGTCTCTCATCAAACATGTATGAAGACAACTTTTGCTTTACGTGATGCACGCTTAAATTCAACAATTCTATTTAGTATTCGAGATTCTTCCAAGAGAATCTGGAGATTGATCGACATTCTCACCAACTTCGGAGACTTGGCTAACAGAAGCTTGATAATTTGCATCTCCTGCATACTGTCATTAACATCTTTTAGCTTAACTACTGTTAGGTGTTGGAATTCCACATTCTGAAAAGCTTCCACTTCAAGACAATCTAGAACTGGCGTAGTGTGATCAACATTGAACTTCATCTAAGAAAGACATCAAAACTCAACTACGTAACCTTATTGATGATTTGAGTATAAAAAGAAGAAAAGAGAACCTGAATTTCCAGATATTGTAAAAATGGGAAGCTTCTTATCAATCAAAGAGCAGACAAAATCCCATTCGTGTCAAGACGAATACACATGCAAAGACTTTTCACACACAACATATCAACGGGAAGCTTTATTGGCCTGTAGAAAGGACCTAGGAAAAACAAGCCAATAATCAGGATGACTCCAAGGCCAAAATGCAATAGAATAAGTTATTAAGCAACATTTACCACGTAATCCAAGTGAAGATGCTCGAGATCAGAACAAGACTCAAAAAAGTTTGATGTTAAAAAATTTACAACATCACGTTTTTTCCAGTCCTTACGATAATGCTGGAGAGAAAGCTCTGCCACATTTTCAAGCAGATAGTTGCGATATCGCCAATGATGTCGCTGAACGTATCTGAGATCATTAGCACCAATTGCTCAAGCGACGGGCAATGAGAGATGAAACTTTCAAGCACAGATCTAGGCTAATTAAACTAACAAATCCTTGAAAGTTTGGTGGAGGAAGTAATAAACAGTTTTGGGGAAACTGATGAGTTAAAGTCAAACATTTGAAAAATGAACAAGGCAAATCGAATTGTTTGGAAAGTCTAAGAACAAGATGTTGAATGGTAGTCTCGAGAATAATCTGCTAATACAAGGGTAGCTTTCCGAATACTGAAGTAAACTTTGTAATTGATCCATCATGGCGGGTGATAATTTCTTGGATAGCGGCTCTAAGGATCTGAGGTTTCCACGAATTAAGCGTCAGGTATGGAGTTCTACACCAATGTGTTGTCCATCCCTGGACAAAAAACTTGTGCAGAACGCATCTCGAAAAGGCAGACACATAAGAATCTCATCAATTACATCATCAGGAAGATTGCTGGGTACATCCTTCTCTTGATCCATCATAATTTGTCTGTAAAACAAAAACAATGATGAAAACACAAAACAAGTATCTCCAACAAAATCACATTTGTCAAAAAAATGAATAAAATTAGTGTTCCAAGAATTCATGAACAAAAACGAAAAGTAAACGAATAATTTACCGGTAAAACATAAAAAGGGACTCAGAAGAAAAATCTCTTCACATGGTCAAATTAGCCACCTAAGCCAAAGCCAAGAATTGATCAGTGGCTGCTCAAGCTAATTAGAAGCCTAAAGTCAAAAATAAATTGAATGCCTAAATTTTAATTATTTTTTTATATTTGAAATTCAAGTTATTTATATTTTTTAAATAAAAAAAGTTTTAGTTATGGTCTTAAACTATATATATCAATTTTTTTTTAATCTTGTGATCTTAAACATATCACGTAGAAGTTAAATTTAAAAATTGATCCATAAAAAAGAAACATTAAACGACAAAAATAGTATTTTTTTTTTGTTAAAAAAGTCTTATAATAATTTTTTTATTACTAAAAAATTAGGCTTTACGATTTTGGGGCTAAGACATATGCCTCATTTTTAAAGGCCAATAGCCACCCCGGAATTGATGAACACTTGTTAAAATGAAATTACTCAAAGACACGAAAGAAACGAAAGAGAAAACGATGGATTTTAAGCTTTAAGCTTATGAAGCCACAACTATAATCTAATTAAAACCAGTCAGGTAATCGAAGAAAATTCAAGATTCATACAAAAATAAGCTTTAATCACAACACCCAAACTATAAACCCAATTTATTTCAAATCAGTGAAAATGATGAGAGAAAGAAATGATAGAAAATCAAAGCGAAAAACTATGGATAAAACTTACATTTTCAGAGGAAATTATGAAGCCGCAACTATAATCAAATTAAAATCAATCATCTAATCCAAGATTTTCAAGCTTTAATCACAACACCCAAAATTGGCTAACAACTAATTTCAACACCAAAATAAAATTAGTGAAAAACGAAAGGGAATACAATCGACAAACTTACTTTTTCAGAGGAAATTACCTTCTTCTTCTTCTTCTTTGTTTCTTGATCGTAAGTTTTCGGCCAACATGAATTACTCTTCTTTTGAGTTACCCAAGAAGAAGAGATATATTTTGAGAAAATGATCAAAATGATCCTTAATGTATTGAGGTTGCTTTATTTTGGTCCTCAATACATTTTAGGTGATTGAAATTGTCTTTTATGTATGACGAAATGTGTTCAATTTATTCGTTTACCCTAAACTTAACCATTTACCCCAAAAACTATTAAATATAACGATGGGACCCACATAACTTATAAAATCCACCATTTTTACTATTTTTATTAGCTCAAAGAAAGAGTTTCATGAATTCTTAAACATCATTTTCTCTAACATCTAACCACATAATTATTGTAATAGTGTGAGCTACACATGTTATGTTATGTATTATCTGTTGGAAGGTGCTGAGAGAAGCTAAGATAGACCCTCCAATCCAGACATTGTACTTCCGTTCAGGAGGCGCCACAACCTTGATTTTCATGCTACTGGGAGCAAGAGCGATAATTTCCTTGCTCATACGATCAGCAATACCAGGAAACATTGTTGTTCCACCACTGAGGACAATTACAAAATAATTTTGTAATTGTGTGGTTAGATATTAGAGAAAATTGTGTTTTAAAATTCATGAAACTCTTTCTTTGAGCTAAAAAAATTGGTAAAAATGGTGGATTTTGTAAGTTATGTGGGCCCCACCGTTATATCTAACAGTTTTTGGGGGTAAAATGTTAAGTTTAGGATAAAAGACTAAATTGAACACATTTTGTCATGCATGAAGGACTATTTCAATCACCTAAAATATATTAAAGACCAAAATAAAGCAATCCCAATACATCAAGGACCATTTTGATCATTTTCTCGAAATATTTCTCTTAAGTTGCTTTTAATTTAGGCAAAAAGGTCTGGTAGACCCTTGTACTTGTGTCGGATTGTAAACTGGACCCTTCTACTTACAATTTTGTCAAATGAACACTTAAACTCAATAAAACACAATATTTTAAATACCTCTGACCATTGACCAAACTTATGTGGCAATAAAATTGCTGAGTTGGAAAAATGTGTGAGATACACACTGATTAAGAGCGTGACTTTTCATTGAAATTACACATATAATCAGAAAAAAAATTAGAAAAAGGAAAAACCAAAATATCCCTTTCGTCTTCTCTTATTCTGTGGGAAAAAATTAGGTCACAACCGCCCATAATTTCCACCATTTTTTTTTTTGTAATCTCATCCATTTTAAAAGAAAGTACTTATCCTTCAAACATCCCACAACAAACATACAAATTGAAAAGAAAGCTCAAATCATAAATGGATTATTATGAAATAAAAAAGAAACAAATGCTCAAATTCATTTTTTGTTTGAATAGTTCTTTGTGCTGATTTATTTGTTTTCAAATAAAAAACGGGTTACATGATTTGAGCTTTTAATTTGAAGATTTAAATTGAAAACTTCTCTCTAAAATTGAAAGCTCAAATCACAAAACTATACTGACTGAATCGAGAAATTTGATACTCGACTTCAGATCGAGATGACTAAGTCGAATAACTCGGTCTCGTAGCTTGAGTTGAATTTTGGAGTGCTCTGGGGAAGAAAAAATCATGGATCGCTTTGCAAGCATTGGGTCATACAAAGGAGAATACAGAGCAATTGGGTCAAGAGGAGGAATCTGTCTTTTCTAGAAAATTGCCAAATGGGAACACCCAATTCTCAAGCTATCATAGCTGCTGGTGAATTTTGAATTTTTGTGCTTCAGAAAGTTTTTGGGTAAGGAAGATGGAGACGGCGGCTGAGGGTGACCTGAGAGAGGAAAAGAAATAACTTTTTTTACTATTATTGATCTTTTAATGTTTGACGTGTCATTAAAAATGACATGGATTTCAGGTGTAATTTGGTTGTATTGCACGCATCTTGCTCAAATGAAAAAAGGGTTTAAAATACTGTGTTTTATTGAGTTTAAGTGTTCACTTGACAAAATCGTAAGTAGAAGGGTCCAATTTACAATTTGATACAAGTACAAGGGTTCAACAAACCATTTAGCCTTTAATTTATACTACTCATTTTGAGTTTGTTTTAACATATTTTCATTTTTAGTCCATACAAAAAAGTTTATTTCTTTACATTTTTAGTAACTAACTCTCTAATTTTAACTTTTCACGCTAAAATTAGATGACATTTTGATATATTTAAGATATTTTTAATTTACGACCACTGAATATTCAATTTTTTTTTATTTGTTTAAATATTATATGAAATTAAAATAAATCAAACAAATTTAAATGAAGAACACACAACTCTAATTAAATAATTAGTTTAACTTTAGGATAAAATTCCCAAGTTACATTCTCTTAACTTTAGGATAAAAATCTCGAGCTTAAATGTATTGATTAGCATTTGTAATCTTAAAATGGGGAATTATAAAAGTGTTTAATGGAGAATTTTGAAATATAAATGAAGGAGTTCAATTACGTATATCTAGTGAAATGATTTGAAATTATTATGGTAAAAATAATTCAAATTAATTATTTGAATTATTTTCATAATAGAGAGTCTTGGTAATTAATCCTATCATGCTCATATTTAAATAGAACTCAAAATCAAATTAGGGGAAAGGGAGAAAGTAACATGTGTTTTTCTTGTTCCAAAGGAAAACCGTGTGTTTCTTCTCCTTTTTGGGGTGAGAAGAAATCTCTATAAGTATGAGTTCTTCCAACTTAGAAAAATCATAAGCTTTTTATACGATGCTTGCCCACACAAGTATATTGAGAGTTCGGGTGTGAACTTTGAATCACTATATAAGATTGCAGAGCTGATGTCGCACTTGCTTCAAGCTTTCTGCTCACGCTTTGAAAGGTAATTCTTGAATTAAATTTCAATAAGTTTATGTGTTCTAGCATAATTATGTGTTCTAACATAAACATATGTGTACATATGTTTCCCAACACCATCATCCACAATCAATTTCTGTCATTGTCACTAATGTTGCTGATATTAGCAGTGCTACAAATCACACCAATCTCATTTTAAAATTTAGTCCAATCTAAGGGTGGCAACGGAACCGGGAGGTCCCGGTACCGGTTCCGGTCCGTTCCAGTCCGTTACCGATTCCGTCTTGGTTTCGGATAGTACCAGTTCCCTCCGGTATTGTGCTGGTCCGGGAGGGGTAACGGGACGGAAACCGGGATTTACCGGTCCGTCCCGGTCCGGTTCGGAACAATTTTTTTTTTAATCTGAAATTTCAAATTTATAGCCGTTGAGAACCGTTGGGCAACGGGTTTTGGGCCTCACCAACGGCTCTTTCACCCCCATAACCCCATTTTACACCTCCCTACCCCCCAAACTTTTTTTAATACTCCAACCTTCTTAAAACTACATTTTCATCCTTTTTTTTAACTATAAATACCCCTAATCTTTCATTCTTTTCACTCACAAAAATATCTTCTAATCTCTCTACTCTCTACTCTCTAAATTCTCTTATTTTCGTTAAAATTACGAATTTGATCTTTGGAAATTGGAGCTTCAAAATTCAACTTTCAATTTTCGGCTTCCGGTCATACACATCTACTTTTNCGACTCGTGGTGGGGACCACGACTCATTTTGATGGCTGTGGTGAGCTAGATAGTGAGCTCCCAAGCTGCCCCAAAATAGGACCCTCCCCACGAACCATTAGATGGCTCGTGAAGGCCACCACGAGCCGTGGTCGGGGTCGTGGTCGTGGTCTTGACTTAATTTTTGAGAGTTAAGGGGTGGCAAGTGAAGCCACTGGTCAAGGGACCATGGGCACCACTATGGGTCGTGTGACCCTTGACGGGCCGTGGTGCCCCTCATGGTAGTGAGTCGACAATTATCAGTTCAGGGATTTTTGGGTCTTTTCCGATTTTAAGTAAACCAAAGTTGTGTCATTTTACCCAAGACTAGGACCCCTATATAAGTGATTTTAACCCAAAACTCACCCATTAAGGTCATTATTTCGAAACCCAAAAGAAAATCAAAGTTCTTCCTCCCCAAAATATTTATCTCTCTATTCCTCCATTGAAGTTAAGCATTGGGCTTTGAGGAATGATAGTTTTCATCCATGGAGTTCCCCATTCCTCTATTTCAAAGTTAGAATTCCCCAATTGAGTTAGGATTTTCTTCAATTATCACGGGTTCTCTTCAATGTTGATTTAAATGATTGAATTATGATCTCTTATGCATGAATTGATGAAATACTATGATTTTATGATGATTTCCCCATGAACCCAAGTAACCCCCATGATTTCAAGTTATAAAACATGCGATGTGGGATTGTGATTGTAAAGGAAGAGTTTTATGAAATTAAGCATGTATTACTAGGTTTACATGAATTTATGATGAAATCCATGTCTAATCCATATTTTCTAAGTATTCATGATTGAAAGTGAGCTTTGAACTTCAAGAGGTAAATTATGAACTTATGCATTTTCTTATGAAATCTATGCAAATGTTTTAAGGATGCTTTGAGAGTAAAGTATCAATGATGATGATCATGATGTGTTATTGAAATTATTTTTCTCATATACACATAAGAGTAAGATGTGAAAGGTTTTTTCACATAATAAGGATTCTTAGGTTGAAAGACTTTCTCACCTAATTGAATCAAAGAGTAAGAGCTATCCTAATGAAACTAGCTTGGATTGGTTATCCTAGGGTACCTTTCCATGAATAACAAGGTCAAGTAAGAAATAACTATTCCGTGCTTAGCACCGAGAGGATATTGAGATGGAAGCTCTCTCGAGTAGAGGCCGGGTTTCTAGTAGCAATCTCATTATCCCTTACCTATGTGCCCCCATAGGATGATTGTCTAAAGTAGACATTAGCTAGTGTATCCACTTAAGCTAGAAGTTCATGGTTCTACCTTGGTAAGTAGGACAACCCTTTTCGGTGTGGGAGACACTTGGTCATGTTATAGCTCACATGGTCTCTATGTCGGTTAAGGCTAATTCCCCACATTAATAATGAACTAAGGTTACTTCAAGAAGTATCACATATGAGTTCAAAGGTTTTAAAGATGATGTTATCTTGCATTGACCTTGGTTTTATGACTTATGTTTTCTAACTCTCTTATATCATGTTTTAGCTTGGTCAATTGCATGTCATGAAATGAAATGTCCTTTTTAGCATGATTTAAATGTTTTATGCATGACTATCATACTTGGTACATTGTTTGTACTAAAGCATACTCTTGCCTATATTTCCCCAAATGTAGGGTCTAACAGTCAGGTTTCTGAGTTTCATGGCTAGTGGTTGAGTTCGAGATTTCCGAGTTTTGGTGAGTCCTCTTTCTTTGAGGATGGACTTCCATTGTTTTAGTTCCTTTTATTGTATTTTCACTTTTGGACATGATGTATGGACTAGTCCTAATTTTATTCTATTATATTAGATGACTATGATGAGACAAGTGCTTTATTGGACTTGGACTATTGTTTTACTCTTATTGTTCTATTTCTTATGTTATGAGAGAGTGGCTTGTATGGGATCCTTGGGGGTTCTATACGCCATGTTTCATCTAGGGGGTATCCCTGGTCATGAAAAACCTGGTAATCAGAGCACAAAGTTTAGAATGGTCCTAAGATGTCTTATAAGCCATGTCTAGTAGAGTCTTGTTCATAAGTGTGAATTGCGCCACATTTATGAATGAAACTCTACAAGATGATTATAAACTCCACTTCTTTCATTACTTTAAAGTCGTGTGATAGAGTTTAACTTTATAAGGTCTCTCTCCTAATCCTTACCCTATTTTTTCAAGATATGGCTACCCGAATAGCTTATGCTAGAAGGAATGTGAGGGAGAATGAGGAACAAGAAGCTCTTCACCAAGCTCCTCAAGTTTCGGTCGATGCTTTGGCCGAGCAAGTGTCCAATGCAGAGTTTAGGGCTGATTTCCAAGTGTTGGCTCAAACGGTGACGGCCCAAGCAAATAAGGAGGTTGCGGTTCCCGTGAATCCAAATGTGGGTACGACAGCTTCATGAGTGAGAGACTTCACAAGGATGAATCCTTCGGAGTTTCATGGTTCCAAAGTTGAGGAAGATCCTCAAGAATTTATTGATGAGGTCTATAAGGTTTTAATGATCATGGGAGTTACGCCGGTAGAAAAAACGGAGTTGGCCGCTTATCAACTAAAGGGAGTGGCTCAAATATGGTATAATCAATGGAAGGAAGGGAGACTGGAAGATACGGGTCCTCTTGATTGGGAGAAGTTCAAAGCCACCTTTATTGATAAGTTCTTTCCCCTAGATATGAGGGAAGCCAAGGTGATTGAGTTCACTAACCTCCGGTAAGGGAGTAAGCTTTGAAGTTCACTCAATTGTCAAAATATGCTCCAACAATGGTTGCGGATTTAAGGGCTAGAATGAGTAAGTTTATTTCGGGGGTGTCCAAAATGGTAGTTAAAGAGTGCTGAACCGCCATGTTCATTCATGACATGGACATCTCTCGTCTCATGGAAGATGCACAACAAATTGAGGAGGAAAAACTTAGGGAAAAGTTTAGGGAGGTAAAGAGGGCTAAGACCGGTGATGGTAATCTCATGCAAGGTCAGATGGACAATGTCGTCCTAGATTCTGACAAAAGTTTTCCATCCGAAATTCTTCTAATTCTCCTCCAAAGTTCAACCAAGATAGGGTATCTGACCCTAAGCCTCAAGAAGGTAATGGTAGTGGATCTTCATTGTCTATGTCTACTTGTACTAAGTGTGTAAGGAAGCACGATGGTAAATGCCTAGCCGGCACAGATGGTTGTTATGGTTGCGGAAAAAGTGGTCACAAAATAAGGGATTTCTCGGTGATTACGGATAAAGGGAGAAAGGGCAAGCAAGCTACTCCTAGTGGTTCGGGTTCCCATGCTCCTAAGCAAAACCACTTTTATGCTCTTCAGACTAGAGGTGAACATGAGAGTTCTCCGGATGTGGTTATCAGTATGTTGAAAGTTTTCCAACTAGATGTATATGTTTTACTTGATCCCGGTGCTACTTTGTCATTTGTGACGCCATATGTGTCAATGAGATTTGATGTGCTCGTTAATGTGTTGTTAGAACATTTTTCTATCTCTACTCCTGTTGGAGATTCTATTATGGCTAAGAGGGTCTATAGAAAGTGTCTCATTTCCTTGTCCCATAGAGTTACTCTTGTTGACTTGGTAGAACTTAATATGTTAGATTTTGATGTTACCTTGGGTATGGATTGGCTGCACTCATGTTATGCTTCTATTGATTGTAGAACTCGTGTAGTCAAGTTTCAGTTTCCAAATGAGCCTGTCCTAGAGCGGAAGGAGGGAATTTCTATGCTTATGGGTAAGTTTTTTTCTTATCTTAAAGCTAGAAAGATGATTTCTAAAGGTTGCTTTCACCATCTAGTAAGGGTGAGGGATGTAGATTTCGAAACCCCTTATCTTGAGTCGGTTCCCGTTGTAAATGAGTTTTCGAAAGTTTTCCCAAATGACTTACCCAGTATTCCTCCCAAGTGGGAAATAGGCTTCGTATCGACCTTTTCCCAAATATGTTGTCACGACCCGATTTATCAAGTTATGATGGCACCTACTATAACCCACCAGCAGGTAAGCCAACCCGTAACCCGGAACAACAAATAATGGGTTTGAGGGTAGAAATTAAACAAGACTAGGAAAATAATAATATAAACAGGCGGAAGCACCCAAAGCATATATACAAATAAAGATCACTCCCAGAACCTGGAAGTCACCAGTACAGAGCTACTACAAAATGAGTACAAGTCCAAAAACTAGACAACAGAGACTGGACTGTCTCGAAAGGAAAAAGACAAGTCTATATATACAGATGGAGACTGAAATAGTACAAAACGCCGTGTGCTCACCCCCGTCTCCGGATAAGTCTACTCCAAGCTCGATCAACGCTGGCTACTAGTGCTCGGACCTGCATCACAAAGTAGATGCAGAGCGTAGCATGAGTACCAAAACAACAGGTACCCAGTAGGCATCATAGGCCGACTGAGCAAGATAAGCAAAAGTGAACTGAAATGCAACTAAAGGGTCACATCAAGTGCAAAGAGTAGTAAATGGGGGTATGTACACGAGCGTACAAGCAACAAAGACAAGCAATCTAACTAACTCCGCCGGGCTCCCATAAACCCGACGGGTACGCTCGTGCACAATAAAAGAAACCACCTGCACGGACCCCCATAAGCCGGCAGATGCACCAGCAGTTGAAGTAAAATAATGGAGCTAGAAGGTCTATCACAATATTACCAATTTCTGAACTTTTAATTGAACCATTCCCAATCATATTCCAGGATCTCATTACGTCCCGGACTTTAATCGGAATCTCTCCAACCTCCAAAACCTCAACCTACAGATGAGAGTAATCAAGACTAAACTGAAGCTTTAGTGAGGAATTGGGAATACACCACGTGCA
>NC_064289.1:48563777-48572040 GCF_019186545.1 Solanum stenotomum | reverse complement strand
GTCAATGAGATTTGATGTGCTCGTTAATGTGTTGTTAGAACATTTTTCTATCTCTACTCCTGTTGGAGATTCTATTATGGCTAAGAGGGCCTATAGAAAGTGTCCCATTTCCTTGTCCCATAGAGTTACTCTTGTTGACTTGGTAGAGCTTAATATGTTAGATTTTGATGTTACCTTGGGTATGGATTGGCTGCACTCATGTTATGCTTCTATTGATTGTAGAACTCGTGTAGTCAAGTTTTAGTTTCCAAATGAGCCTGTCCTAGAGCGGAAGGAGGGAAATTCTATGCTTATGGGTAAGTTTTTTTCTTATCTTAAAGCTAGAAAGATGATTTCTAAAGGTTCCTTTCACCATCTAGTAAGGGTGAGGGATGTAGATTTCGAAACCCCTTATCTTGAGTCGGTTTCCGTTGTAAATGAGTTTTCATAAGTGTTCCTAAATGACTTACCCAGTATTCCTCCCGAGCGGGAAATAGACTTCGGTATCGACCTTCTCCCAGATATGCAACCTATCTCTATTCCTTCTTATCGTATGGCTCCGACAGAACTTCAGAAGTTGAAAGAACAATTGAAGGATCTGTTAGACAAGGGTTTCATCCGACCGAGTATCTCTCTATAGGGTGCTCTAATTTTGTTCGTTAGAAAAAAGGATGGTTCTCTTCGTATGTGTATTGATTATCATCAGTTGAACAAGGTGACTATTAAGAATAAGTATCATCTTCCGAGGATAGATGATTTGTTTGACCAACTTCATGGGACAAGTTGTTTCTCTAAGATTGATCTTCCATTAGGTTATCACCAATTGAGGGTGAGAGAAGATGACATTCCGAAGATGACTTTTCGAACTTGATATGATCATTATGAGTTCCTAGTAATGTCGTTTAGTTTGACTAATGCTCTGGCGACGTTTATGGACTTGTTGAATAAAGTGTTTAGGCAATACCTTGACATATTTATTATTGTGTTCATTGATGATATTTTGATCTACTCAAGGAGTGAGGACAAGCATATTGATTATTTGAGGATCGTGTTGCAGATTCTTAAGGACCAACAACTTTTTGTAAAGTTTAGCAAATGTGAATTTTGGTTAAGGTCCGTAGCTTTCCTCGGTCATATTGTCTCAAGTAAGGGTATTGAGGTAGATCTTAAGAAGAAGGATGCGGTCAAGACCTAGACTAGACCTCTAACTCTTTTGGATATTAGAAGTTTCTTGGGTTTGGCCGGTTATTGTAAAAGGTTTGTTGATGGGTTTTCTTCTATCGCCTCTCCTTTGATGACTTTGACTCAAAAGAAGGCTAAGTTCATATGGATCGAAAGGTGTGAGCAAAACGAGACGGATGGTTTTGTGGTTTATTGTGATGCTTCAAGAATTGGGTTAGGGTGTGTGCTTATGCAAAATGGGAAAGTGATTGCCTATGACTCAAGGCAACTTAAAGTTCATGAAAAGAATTATCCTACCTATGACCTTGAATTAGTGGCAGTCGAGAGGACCCACTATACCCTGCCAGAGGTATAGAGACATGAATGTCATGATCACTAAAACGTAATGCCCACAGAGGGGGACTTATAAACCTACGAGGGCACGTAGTTCTGAGACTATGAGAGTGATTGACCTTAGTCCAACTCGGTATTAAGTCTACTCCCAACTGATTATGTAAATAACACATTATGACTGAATTTATGTAATACTGGATACCTCAAAATACTGACATGCTAACTAAAAATGCAACATTAATGTACTGATAATGAAACATTCATAATTGGAGCATGTATAACTGAATAAACTGACCTAGCATGTGTAATTCATGAACTAAACGAATCTACACAAGTAGGGTTCTAAATTTCATGCAAGAACTTAAGCAACAATGTGATAATTTGATTTGGATCATTCTAACAGCTAAAACCCAACAATTTCTAACATTCAAGAAACCCTAGGTCTAGATAATATCAAGGGAATCAAGATTCTGACTGAAATCTAGGGACCTAATGGGCGAAAGGAACCCAATAGTGAAATCCCACATACCTGGTGACTAAATTCACTAAGAAATCTTTCGATTTTGGGGCTAGAACTGATGAAAACCTTGCTGCATTTTCAAGAGAGGCTACTCAACTTTTCTCTCTATTTTGCTCTAAGTTTCGCCTGATTTTGGTGAATGATTGATTAGGTTAGGGTCTAATTTAGTTTCTAGGCTAAAACTGACCAATACCAGGTAGTTTAGGTGTCCAACGTATAGGGGAAAAGACCAAAACAACCTTACTTAAAAATCTGACGCAGCTGACCACGACTCCTCTGACGGACCGTCAAAGGGACCACAGACCATGGAGCTGGTCGTGGTACTTGGTCCAGTAGGTGTTGGTTCTGGGGTTACCCTCTACGGTCCACTTCATAGACATTGTGAAGGATCATGGACCGTGAAGGTCACCGTGTTCCTTCACTTGGGCTAGGGGCCTACTGACATGACTTCATGGGAGCCACCACGACCCGTCATCAAGACCACTGCCCGTGAAGGGCCCTGTGGTCTGGTGACTAAGTTTTGTGGGGTTCTTCCTACCGTACACGAGCCTCCCCACGGCTCGTTGGGTGGTCCACGGCCCGTGAAAGGTCCCGTGGTCCACCTCTTTTGGGAGGGCATAAGCCACATGCAAGTTAACTGACCGTGGTTCATTTCACGGTCCATGAACCCTGTCGTGGTTCACATATTCTGGTGTTTTTCTGCTGCACTTTCTAAGTTTGGTTTATGAGGTGTTACAATATCTCCCCCTTGGGAACATTTGTCCTCGAATGAAGCCTAAAATATCTGGATAGGGAGGGAAAGAGCTGCAAACCCTACCACTAAGTAGTAGAAACTAATTTTTGACTGAACTAATTTCCTGGGACATACAAATACGCTGAAAATGCAAGTACAAACCGAAGGAACAAAATGCTAATACTGAAGCTACGCATGAATGACTAAAAAACTAGAGAGGAACTATTACCTCAAGCTGGAGTGGAATCGACTGGAAAGAGATGAGGATACTTGGCCTTCATGGCTGCTTCTGCTTCCCAAGTAGCTCCCTCTACGGACTGACTCCTCCACAAAACCTTAACTGAAGTGACTTCCTTGTTTCTCAACCTTCTAATATGACGATCAAGAATCTCAACTGGCACATCCTCATAAGTGAGGCTATTCTTCATAGCCACACTCTCTAAAGGTACTATGGATGCTGGATCACCCACACACTTCTTCAACAATGAAATGTGAAAGGCCGGATGCACTGCTGCTAGTTCTGCTGGTAGCTCTAACTTATAAGCCACTTTACCAATTCTTTTCAAGATCTTGTAAGGGCCTACATATCTAGGATTGAGCTTCCCTTTCTTTCCAAATCTCATCACCCCTTTATAGGTGATACTTTCACGAAAACCCAATCATCAACTTGGAACTCAAATTCCCTTCTCCTTAAGTATGCATAGGACTTCTGGCGACTCTGGGCTGTCTTAAGTCTATCTCTGATGAGATGCACTTTTTATATAGCATCATGAACCAAATTTGGACCAATCAAGGCTGCTTCACTTACTTCAAACCAACCAACTGGAGATCTGCATCTACGTACATATAATGCCTCATAAAGGGCCATTTGAATGCTGGAATAGTAACTGTTATTGTAGGCGAACTCTATAAGAGGGAGATGATCATCCCAACTACCCTTGAAGTCGATCACACAAGCTCTCAACATGTCCTCTAAGGTCGGAATGGTACGCTCTACCTGACCATTCGCTGCGGATGAAATGTTGTGCTAAGATTAACCTGAGTACCAAGACCTTTCTGAAATGACTTCCAGAAATGAGAGGTAAACTGAGGACCTGTATCTGAGATGATAGACAAAGGAACCCCATGCAACCTGACTATCTCATTAATGTAAAGCTTGGCGTAGTCCTCCGCCGAATATGTAGTCTTGAAAGCCAAAAAGTGCGCAGACTTAGTAACTCTGTCAACTATCACCCAAATGGAGTCATGATGCCTGCGAGTGCGAGGTAAACCTATAATGAAGTCCATGTTGATCACTTCCCACTTCTATGTAGGAATGTTGATCTCTTGAGTCATACCTCCTGGTTTTTGATGTTCTACTTTCACCTGTTGACAATTGGGGCACTTAGCCACAAAATATGCTATATCCCTTTTTATGCCATTCCACCAAAAAACTTCCCGTAGATCACGGTACATCTTAGTCGCACCTGGATGAATAGAATACCTGGAACTATGGGCTTCTGTAAGGATTTGCTGTCTCAACTCACCCACCTTAGGAACACATAAATGACCCTAGTAGCGAAGCACACCATTTCCCCCTTGGGAGAAAACCTCAACTCTCTGCTGATGAACTGCACCATTCAGTTGAAGCAATATAGGATCATTGTCTTGTTTTTCCTTAACCCCCGCTACTAGTGAAGATTCTGACCCATTCTAAACTTTTACACCACCATTTGATATGCTCATAAGGCGAACTCCCAAGCAAGCAAACATGTGGACATCCTTTGCTAGTTCTTTTCTTTCTTCCTCAACATGTGCTACACTACCTATATATAGTCTGCTAAGAGCTTATGCTACTACATTGGCCTTACCAGGATGGTAATGCACACTCATATCATAATCCTTGATGAACTCAAGTCATCTCCTCTGGCGAAGATTCAACTCTTTCTAGGTGAACACATACTCAAAGCTCTTATGGTCTGTGAACACATCTACGTGAACACCATACAAGTAATGTCTCTAAATCTTAAGTGCAAACACCACTGCTGCAAGATCGAGGTCATGAGGAATAATTTTTCTCATGCATATTAAGATGTATAGAAGCATAAGCTATTACCTTACCTCGTTGCATCAACACACAACCTAGGCCGACTTTTGATGTATCACAATAGATCACATAACCGTCTGAACCCTCTGTTAAGGTCAAACCAGGAGTTGTAGTCAACTTAGTTTTCAATTTTTTAAGCTCTTCTCACACTCATCTGACCACTGAAACTTAACCTTTTTCTGAGTCAACTTAGTCAATGGGGAAGTTATGGATGAAAATCCTTCCACGAACCTTGTAATAACCAACCAAACCCAAAAAGCTTCTGATATCTATAGGAGAGGTAGGTGTGGGGCATTGTTTCACTGCCTCTATTTTCTGAGAATCCACTCGGATCCCTTCGCTAGACACTTTATGGCCAAGGAAAGCAACTGATTGTAACCAAAACTCACATTTTCTAGACTTAGCAAACAACTGGCGATCTTTGAGAGTTTGTAGGGCAACCCTCAAATGAGTCACATGTTCTTCCTCATTCCTAGAGTAAATGAGGATATCATCAATGAAGACGATATCGAACATGTCCAAATACTACTTGAATGCCATGTTCATCAATCCATGAAAGCTGCAGGAGCATTGGTTTGTACAAATGACAAAACTACAAATTCATAATGTCCATACTGAGTTCTGAATGCTGTTTTTGGGATGTCACTATCTCTGACTCTGAGCTGATGATAACCAGATCTGAGGTCTATCTTTGAAAAATGACTAGCACCTGAAGTTGGTCAAACAAGTCATTAATCCTGGGGACGGGATACTTATTCTTGATTGTGACTTTTTTAATTGCTGATAGTCAATGCATATCTTGAGAGAACCATCTTTCTTTTTCACGAACAACACGGGTGCACCCTATGGGTAAATACTAGGTCTGATGAAACCCTTATCTATAAGGTCTTTCAACTGCTCTTTCAATTCCTTAAGCTCAGTTGGAGCCATTATGTAAGGAGGAATAAAAATAGGCTGGGTAACTAGAAGGAGATCAATTCCAAAGTCAATTTCCCTTTCGGGAGAAACTCCGGGAAGATCTTCTGGAAACACTTTTGGGAACTCATTAACTACTGGAACTGACTCAAAAGTTGGGGTTTCAGAGCTTGAATCATTAACCCAAACTAGATGATAGATATACCCCTTGGAAATCATCTTTCTGGCCTTAAGGTAAGAAATGAATCGACCCATAGGCGCTAAGCTACTACCCTTCTATTCTAAGATTGGTTAGTTTGGAAATTGGAAACGAACGATCTTAGTTCTACAATTGACTGAGGCATAACTGGAATGTAACCAATCCATGCCTAGAATGATATCAAAGTCTACCATTTCTAACTCTACAAGATCTGCTGAGGTGACTTTCTGAGAGACTGTGACAGGGCAGTTTCTGTATACCCGTCTAGCTATAACTGGGTCACCAACTGGGGTAGAGACTGAAAAGGGTTCTGAGAGAGTTTCTGGACTAACTCGAATTTGACTGCTATATAAAGAGTTACAAAGGACAGAGTAGCCCCTGGATCTAACAAGGCATAAACATCTAAGTTAAAAGTCTCGTAACGTACCAGTGACCACATCAAGAGAATCTTCCTGATCCTGGCGAGCCTGAAGAGCATACAACCTGTTCTAGCGTTGACCGCCACCTGTACCAGATGAGTTACCCTGTTGAGTCGAGCAACGTGCTAGCGTTGTTGAAGTTATAGACTGAGCTCTACCATTATTACCTTCTTGACCCTGTTTAGAAAAAGGACAATCCCTCAATTTGTAACCAGACTGACCATACTAAAATCATCCTTCCTTTCCTTCGAGACACTCGTCCGGATGGTTCTTACCACATTTTGGACAAGTTGGTTAGGTTCTAGTACCTTAAACACTCCCCTGAGACTTAGAGCCTGATGCCTTACCTTTCTAATTCTTTCAGAATCTGGAGAATGGAGCACTAACTGATGAAGGTGCTGGGGCTGAAGACTTTTGCTGAGCCTGCGAGCGATTTTCACCACCCGATTTCTATTGAGATTAATCATAGTTGCCTGTCCTTGACTTTTTGTTCTCCTTAACATGTTCCCTAAGTTTATCTCTCTCAACCTACTGAGCATGAGTCATGATTCTAGAGATGTTCATATTTTCTAGCAACATAGCGTTTCTGCACTCTGTTTTCACTAAGTCGGATACCCCATATAGAAACTTGTTCATTTGGCCTTGGAATCGAAAACCATGTGAGGAGCATACCTGGAGAGTTTGGTGAACTTGAGTTCGTACTCTTGGACTGACATGCTACCTTGCCACAAATTCGTGAACTCCTGAGCTTTTGTCTCCCTCAACTATCGTGGTAAGAACATGTCCAGAAAAGTCTCATTGAAACACTCCCAAATGATAGGAGCCGCATCCGTACCCTTGTTTTCCTTCCATTGAGTAAACCAAATGTGAGCCACATCCTTAAACTGGTAAGATGCCAACTTAACCCTATCATTCCCAGTTACTTGCATCACTCCAAATATCTGCTTGACCTCATCTATAAAGTTTTGGGGATCTTCTCTAACTTGCAACCCTAAAAATTCAGGCAGATTCATCCTAACAAAATCACGAACCGTGGCTGCCACTGATCCACCACTAGCATTTACAGGAGCTGGAACCTGCTGATTGTTCTAGTTAGTCACACTCTGAGCCAAAAGTTGGATAGCTTTCCGAAACTGTGCATTCGAAACTTCCTGATCTGGGACCGAAGGAGTTGCGTTAGCGTTGCTGGCATTCACATTCCTTTGGTAAACTCTATGAAGAGGCATGATTTGAAACGCATAACAAGGAGTTAGAAGGTAGACCATACCCACACATGATAAGAATAGCAAGAAAGTGAAGTTTTTCTTAAACACTTCGTTGCCTCCTTCTCATTAGATGTGGTGCACTTCACACCCATGAAAGGGACTTTACTTAGTATGACTTTTCTGACATCCTAGGATAGTTAAACCTAATGCTCTGATACTAAGTTTATCATGCCCCAAAGTTACCCCCAGGGCGTAAACACGGGACCTAGGATCATGAGTGATCCCAAGCTAATCATGAGTTGGCATATCACAAGCACACTTAAAAGAAATACTGAGCCGAAGCTAAATCATGAAATAACTGAAATGATGAGGAATACCCAATACTGTCCGTATAAACAGAAAATATGAGTTTTAATAAATAACTAAAGTATCAAACATGAATCTAAAGCTGAATCTAACTATGTCTGAAATAAGCCTCTAACTAACTAGAGATGATGAGACATGTCCCCAACTAACTCTAGCAAAACTGAAACTAAAAGACTGAAAATGGAAAGATAATATGTCAATTGTCCTCGAAGAATAAGGACTCACAACTGATGCTACTAAGCTGGAGATTGGGAACCGATCTATGCGTGATCTGACTATTGAGGACCTGAACCTACACCACGGGAAGATGTAGCGCAGAGTATGCG
>NC_064289.1:48544868-48563677 GCF_019186545.1 Solanum stenotomum | reverse complement strand
GTCAATACAACAATATAATCACATGCATAAATCGAACATATACAATATTATCAATAATTATGAACAGAGTATAATTCACATTTCTCAAGATACACAATTTATGTCAACTCATTGGTCCTCTCATGGAATCCAAACCCAAACAGTTAGCATACCGGAGCGTGGTACCCGATCCAATGATTATGTCGGAATGTGGAAACCGATCCCATAATTATGCCAAAACGTGGCAACCGATCCAAGTTAGTGTGTCGGAACGCAACACCCAATCCATTCAACAAGCCATAATCACAATCACAATCACAATCACAAGTACATTCTCGTAATCATACAATCAAGTCATGATTCAATGGCATTCATCAATCATATATCCTCATTTACAACAAGTGTGATCAATAATGCAACATCCACATACATGCATGTATCATAATGAAGCAAGACAACATACATCACATAATCATAGAATCACAACCATCACCTACCTCGAAACAAACTTGCCCACCCTAAGAAACTTGATCCTTCCTTTTCACATTCGTTCCGCTTGTTCTTGGTCTACAAACAATCAATATAATACGAGAATCAATAAACAATCACCAATTACCCGAATTATTAACAATTCTAACAACCCTAGATCATATCCATGATCCCAAGTATCCCAATTATGGCTTTTTCCATCATAGTTTGTAGATCAAAACCATTTCCCATCAATAATTACCCATTAGACTACATTCTACGGATTGAAAAATGGATTTGAGGAGTTAAAATTTTACCTTTAGCCTCAAGAATAGTGGAAAACTGTTAAGAAAAGTCATGGGTTCGTTCCTTAGCCAGCAAATTCAAAAATTGCAGAATAAAATGTTTTTGGGGTTTATTTGCGACTTTAAGTCGCATCTGGCCCACCATAGCGGTCATCACCTCGCTACAGCAACCTCGCACTGGCCACCAAAATCACCGCCAAAGCGGCTTGCACGAAACAATGAGCTATTTTAATAATTCCAATATCCCCATTTCACAACACACCTTAAACCAACGAAGCTCAGAAACTACCCGTTCACGTTAAGATCAATTTCGGGAGTTCTACTCACCCGAATTCAATTCCGTAAAGTCGTACGGGTTTCTTAACGACTTATGTATCTACTCATGTGATCAAATTCATAATTAGATCACCCAATTGCTACCATATTTCCCTAGACCTCACAGACTCTGATTTTGTCCAAATCTGGACTAGGTTGGAAAATCCCAAGTTACTACGAAAAAGTTTTTCGACCCAAAATTTTTCCCCGTTGGCATTTCTATAACGATGTAACTCGGTTGTTACAATAGATACCAATTTACCCATCACTCGTCCCCGAGTGAAAAACTTAGGAAAATAGGCTAAAGAAGGAATGAAGTACTCTTTAATCGACGAATAATTGGGAATACTTGTCTCGCATGTCCCTCTCGATTTCCCAAGTAGCTTCCTCAACTTGACTATGCTTCCATTGAACTTTCACAGACTTAATCTCCTTGGTCTTCAGCTTATGCACATCACGATCAAGAATCGCAATCGGTTCCTCCTCATATTGGAGGTTTTTGTCTAACACAATTGAGTCCCACTTTATGATATAATCCTCGTCACCATGATATATCTTCAACATAGACACGTGGAATACTGGATGAACTCTCGATAAATTAGGAGGTAAAACCAATATATACGCCACTGGCCCTACGCATTCAAGAACCTCAAAGGGACCAATGTATCGCAGACTTGGCTTACCTTTCTTGCTAAATCTCATCACCCCTTTCATGGGTGATACCTTAAGAAAAACATTCTCATCGGTTTGAAGCGTCATGTCTCTTACCTTATGATCTGCATACTTCTTCTGTCTACTCTGGGATGCTAGAAGTTTAGTTTGAATACTTCTCACCTTATCTTGAGCATCCTACACTAAATCGACCCCTAAAGGTTTCACATCTCCAGTCTCGAACCATCATATGGGTGATCTACATCCCCTCCCATAAAGTGCCTCAAATGGTGCCATATCAATGCTGGAGTGATAACTATTATTATTGGAGAACTCACACAAGGGTATGAATTTATTCCAATGCCCTCCAAAATCAATCACACATGCCCTCAACATGTCTTCTAACACTTGAATAGTCCTCTCCGATTGCTCGTTCGTCTGTGGATGGAAGGTTGTACTAAAAGTGAGTTGTGTGCCTAATTCATTATGTAACTTCCTCTAAAACTTGGATGTGAATTGGGTACCACAGTCTGAGATGAGAGAGAAGGGCACCCCATGCAACCTCACTATCTCTTTCACATACACCTTAGCCAATTGTTCAGCATTATAATCTATTCTTATCGAAATAAAATGGGCTGACTTAGTCAATCTATCAACCACTACCCAAGTAGAATCAAACTTCCCCAAAGTCCTAGGAAGACCAACCACAAAATCCATGGCTATCCTTTCCCACTTCTATTCCGGAATTGACATTCTTTGAAGTAAACCTGTATGCCTTTGATGTTCATACTTCACTTGTTGGCAATTTTGACACTTAGCCACAAACTCCGCTATATCCTTCTTCATGCCTGGCCACCAATAAATTCGCTTCAAATCTCGGTACATCTTGGTCACACCCGGATAAATAGAATATCGCAAACCATGAGATTATGTCAACAATTTCTGAATCAAGTCATCAACTCGAGGAACACAAATCCTTCCTTTAAAACTGAGCTCACCTTCCGCATCAAGAGTGGTCTCTTGTGCCTTACCAATCGCTGTTTTCTTCTTAAGTTCATTCAAATTTTCATCCTCAAATTATTTGGCCTTGATTTCTTCAATGAATGTGACCCTCACTTAAATGCTAGCTAACACCCCACCTCTTTCTAAGATCCCTAACTGTATGAACTTAGACTCCAAGGTCTGAATTTCCTTAGCGACGGATCGCTTGGGTACAGTCAAGCAAGCTAAATTACCTATACTCACCGTTTTCCGACTCAAAGCGTCTGCCACCACATTAGGCTTACCTATGTCACGACCCGGGAGCACCCCCTAGTCGTAACCGGCGTACTCGACCTCGAAGAGGTCTAATACAAGCCTCTTAGCATTCATTCATCGCATAGACACCAAAACCATAAGGAATTAAAAACTTTCTTCACACACGAAGATACTTTCAATAAATAGCAAGCGGAAGACTTTCTAGACTTTATACAATATGTCTCAAAACCATCTAATATCTGAATATAACATTGGGACTAAGCCCACTCAAAACTTAAGCAAATACTAGAGAGACATAAAAAAAGAACATGTTGGTTATTGCCCTCGAATCTATGAGGACTCACCAAGTCTTCATCTTCAACTCTTAAAAACCTATCAAGTAGCCATGACATATCACCATCTCCAAATCCCTACACTTTAGTCAAAAAGCGAAAGAAAGGGGTTAGCACAATTAAGTACTAAGTATGGAGACCATGCAAGAAAATATGCACAACGGACATTTACAAGAAATGTATGCTTTCATATCCTTTGATAAAACCTTTCCGTTACAAGTATAAGAGACATAATACAAGTCAACATTAACATATAAGACCATAGCCAACCATACATATACTTAACATAAATCCATATACAACCCATGCTTAACTTTAGAAGGACACATGTCATTTCATTACCATAGGACCTCTACCTAATATAACCTTAAGACACACTTGAGTGAGACAAGAAGTGACCGCCCACACAATCCTCTTCAAGCACACTTAAGTGTTCCCCAAGATTACCTTAGATAAGGACTTTATAGGCAAAGTGCATAATCATACCCGATAGATAGCATATTAATGAGATGATATGTATAATGATGCTTACATAAAATAAATCATATTTAGTGGGGCATAGTACATGTGTGGTGAGTGACCATCAATATAGTATTTCCAAGGCCTACCACCCCCTTGGAGAGGCGAAAGAGGTACAAACCCCTCAATGTGGTTACCCGGGCCTACCACCCCCCGAGCTAGGGACCAAGGTACAAACCCCTCGATATGGTTATACGGGCCTACTACCCCCCGTACTAGGCAACCAAGGTACCAACCCCTCGATATGGTTATACGGGCCTACTACCCCCCGTACTAGGCAACCAAGGTACCAACCCCTCGATATGGTTATACGGGCCTACTACCCCCCGTACTAGGCAACCAAGGTACCAACCCCTCGATATGGTTATACGGGCCTACTACCCCCCGTACTAGGCAACCAAGGTACCAACCCCTCGATATGGTTATACGGGCCTACTACCCCCCGTACTAGGCAACCAAGGTACCAACCCCTCGATATGGTTATACGGGCCTACTACCCCCCGTACTAGGCAACCAAGGTACCAACCCCTCGATATGGTTATACGGGCCTACTACCCCCCGTACTAGGCTTCGTCGACTCACAACACTTATATAGAGAAAACAATATACATGTGTCCATTTCATCATCATTTCAGTAATTATATAACCATCCGATTCATAGGACGTACATTGGACCTTCCATTTCCTAAGAATTCTATAAATGGGCATTTTATCAAACACAAGGTGGGCTATTGTTCATGTAAATGAAATCTTGTATTTCAAGAATACTAAGTCCAACCAATTCCAAAATCCATATAAATCAGCCCACCAACAACATACATATATATCAACCTTCATAATTTGATCATGGAAGCATGAAAACCATAAACATCACATAATAATTCCATTTCATGATAATATGCAAAATAGACCATAATAGGATGTGTAGTAGTAATTCCATAATTCAAGAGTTCATAAATAATCATAAGGACCCATAAACTTGAAGTAGAAATAGAGGATAAATGGTTGGACTTGTGGAAAGGAAGGTTTCCACAATCAAACCCACATACCTCAACTTGTTCACGAGTATATCAACCTTAGAAATACAATTACATAACTTATTTAACTTCTATTAGCTCAGTAATGTTGACGTAAAATAGGATCATCATCATAAGTAAGCCTAGCATGTACAAATACAACTATGCTCCCAAAACAGTGAATCTGGCCAGCCTAGTACCTCATGTTGCATCTTAGATTTGAAAAGGAAAATGGCAGAACTAGACTTTATAACCTTCATGAAAGATGTAGATACATCTCTTAGGGTTGCAAACAAACAAGGATC
Source organism: Solanum stenotomum (assembly GCF_019186545.1). Lineage (NCBI taxonomy): Eukaryota > Viridiplantae > Streptophyta > Magnoliopsida > Solanales > Solanaceae > Solanum > Solanum stenotomum. The sequence continues at coordinate 48,558,530 of NC_064289.1, read as the reverse complement.
ACCGCAAAATATATTTTGTACAAAAAGATATAGTCAAGACACTAGCCGCTGGTCATGCAGGATTTCAATTCTCGGAATCTGGGCAGAACTTGCCCTATGTTGCGTCCCATATTTCGTATCCATAACAGTTAAATTAGAATTTTACATAAACATAAAAGTTGTAGGTATACGAGTTAGCTTTCCAAATCATATTTATTCACTGCAAACTAAGTTCTAGAGCAAGAGATATGCCTAAAATACCAAACACTATCCAGCTCAAAAACAGGTTTCGTCACTTACATCCGAAAGGAATGCCATATCCTATCGATTCATATTCAACAAAGCTTCTAATGTATCAAGAAGAGGCACCTAAGTCTACCAAGTCAAGACACACATCACATTATAAAGATCCTTCACATTCCATCATCATCACATATGAACAATAATAGAGGACACACTTTCAATCACAATACAATAACACTTTAAACAAGATCACCTTGAGATCACATGAACACCTTTATATTCACAACATGATTGCCTTTACTTCATTTGATTCTCATTCAAGTCCTTCACATCACATTCACATATATGATATCATGTCAACACTTCAATTCCTCATATAATGCCTCCAAGGCCATAAACACAATACATTCAATAAGTAAACACCTCCACCATAAGTGGATCACACATCAATCTATCACAATTCTATATCAATTCTACCTTAACAATGAAGTTAGGTCCACTTACCCTTTTTCCCAAGCCACAATCACCATTCCTCAACTCTCCAACAATTCACAATAGATAAGCATAGATAATAATAGAAGTCAACTATTCAACTCAATCCAAGCATACTTCCATCATCATTCAATCATAAATAATAAACCCACTTCATAAGCCAACTTTAGGAAACTTGCCAAGACATGGGTTCATGGAAATTTCTTTCTTAAAACCATCAATAGACACCATTAATAACGTAAATCATCAAAAAAAATCATTTAATGCAAGAACCCATGCTTAGAATCGAAATTAGGATTTTTGTGTTTTTGGAAGAACTTTGAATCATTTGAATTGAGCTCCTTGAAAGGAAGAATAATCAAGGATAAAGGATCCCCATACCTCTAAGTTGAAAACCCACGAGAATTGAAGAAGAAAGAACTCAAAATCTTCAATCCTAGCTCCAACTTCTTCTTCTTCTTCTTCCCCTCTTCTTCTCTTCTTCACTCAAGAACCCTAACTCTTACTCTTTTAAAATGGAACAAAAATGATCCACAATCAGCCTAACACAATAATATAACCTCAAAAGAAAAGATTTGTGAAAAGACCAAAATGCCCTTAAATTTCCGGACGGACTCCTTGCTAACTGCCCAACTTTCAAAGGGCATAACTCGCTCATACGAACTCGGAATCGAGCAAACTCGGTGGCGTTGGAAAGATCGTTCCAAGGGCTTTCCAAACATAACTGGAACTACTCCTGGATCATCCTGAGCTAGGAGTTATGACTGCTCAAAGTTGGCCAAAAACTCACTGATTTCCCACACTTAACCAAATTTCCAAGTTCTGGACTTTTTCCAAAAGTGACTACTTCCAATTTCAAGCTACTTCATATTCATTTTAAATTGTCGGATGTAACACAATTAAAATGAAATTACATAAAAACCCCTCATAGAACCTCATTATAAAGTCAACACAAAGTCATAGGCTCTTGCTTAATCTATCATTTTCCGAGTCGTTACAACCCAGATGGTATTGACTGGTCACATCATAATCCTTGAGTAACTCCATCCACCTTCGCTGTCTCAAATTCAGATCCTTTTGAGTGAACACATGCTGCAAACTACGATGATCAGTAAACACCTCACACTTAACACTATAAAGATAACGCCACCAGATCTTAAGAGCGAACACTATCGCTGCCAACTCCAAATCATGTGTTGGGTAATTCCTCTCATGCACATTCAATTGACGCGAGTCATACGCTATAATATTCTTATCCTGCATCAACACAACACCCAAACCAGAATGTGAAGCATCACAATAAACAACAAAATCTTTACCTTCCACCGGTAATGCTAGGATAGGTGAGTTGGTCAAGAGAGTCTTGAACTTTTGGAAGCTCTCCTCACATTTTTCAGTCAATTCAAATGGTAACTCCTTTTTGGTCAAATTTGTCAAGTGAGTGGCAATAGAAACAAAGTTCTTCACAAATCGACGATAATAGCTAGCGAGCCCTACAAAACTCCTAACTTCCGTTACAGAGCTAGGCCGAACACAATTCTTAACCACCTCAATCTTTTGGGGATCTATCATTACCCCTTCTTTTGAAACTACATGTCCCAAAAATGCAACATAAGTCAACCAAAATTCACACTTGGAGAATTTATCATACAACCTTTGTTTCCCAAGAACACCCAGAACAATACGAAGATTGTCGGCATGCTCTTCCTCTCTTTTTGAATAGACCAAAATGTCATCAATTAATCCTATAACAAATGAATCAAGAAATGGCTTAAACACACCATTCATCAAACTCATGAAAGCTGCAAGCACATTAGTCAAACCAAAAGACATAACTAGGAACTCATAGTGCCCATAGTGGGTTCTAAACGCCATCTTGGGCACATCCTCAGGCCTAATTTTTAATTGATGATAACTAGACCTTAGATCAATTTTAGAGAAAACTGATGCACCTTGCAATTGGTCAAAAAGATCATATATTCAAGGCAAAAGGTACTTGTTCTGAATAGTGACCCTATTCAATTACCGATAATCTATACACATTCTCATACTACAATCCGTTGTCTTAACAAACAAGACTGGAGCACCCCATGGGAAAGCAATAGGACGAATAAATCCCTTATCAAGAAGCTCTTAGATTTGAGCCTTAAGCTCTCTTAATTCTGCCGGAGCCATGCTATAGGGAGGGATAGAAATGGGACGAGTACTAGGTTCTAAATCAATGCAGAAATCTATATCTCTATTCGGAGGCATACCAGGCAAATCATTAGGAAACACTTCTTTAAATTCTGACATCACATGAGTAGACTCAATGGATGAAGTCTCAACCTCAACATCCCTAATATGAGCCAAATAATCCAAACAACCCTGCCCTACCAATTTTCTATCCCGAATTGAGGATATGATCTTAGCTTGCTTAGGCTTGTACACCCCTTCCCACTCTAATTTTTCCCTTCCCAAAATTTCTAGAGTTACAAACTTAGTATTACAATAAAGCATAACATAATAGGGGGACAACCAAGTCATGCCTAAGATTATATCAAAATCAGTCATATCCAAAATCATCAAATCTGAAAACCCATAGATAAAATAGGACAAGCACGATAGACATGAGTGACTATGGCATACTTTCCAACTAGGGTAGAAACATGGATGGGGCATCAAGTATATCACAAATCATAGCAAATTCTGAGGCAAATCGCATGGATACATATGAATAAGTAGAACCCGGATCAAATAACACATTAGCCATTTGGTCACAGACAAGAATAGTACCTGTGATCACTGTGTCAGACGCCTCTGGCTCATTCTTGCCCGGAAAGGCATAACACTAATCCCTATCATCTTGATGAGCTACTTCCTTGCCTGGTTGCACATTACCCTTGCCTGCATTACCATTTCATCTACCTCCACAACCTCGTTGATTACCTCATCTCCCACCTTATGGACTTCCTCGACCATAATTACCATTTCCCCCGGGTACAATTGCTCTAGTCTGTTGCTGCGTGGAATCCAACACACGTGGGTGGGGACAATCTCTCCTTATATGCCCAGGCTCTCCACAGTTGTAACATGTACGATCAAAAGATGGTATGTTGCCCGTTTAAGGCGCAACTCCCTGGCTATCTTGAATCAAATTATGAGGTGGAGTTCCCGAGTAATTACATGTAGAGGCGGACATAGTGGACTGAATTGGCTTGGCTGCAAGCGTTGGCCTTCCGGACCCCCTGGAGTAAGAACCTTGAAAGTTACCCGAGTTCTTGGCCCTTTTAGCCAATGCCTTAGCCTGACCGTCTCGCTTCACCCCCTCCATTTTCTTCACAAAGTCTGTTAGCTCATTAAAGCTCCTCCCCGCAGAGGTCATATGAACAAATAATACCTGCAACTCAGAGTTTAGTCCCCTAATTAATAAACGGATCCTCTCCTCCTCAGTAGTCACCAATTGAGTAGCATATCTAGACAAATCATGGAACTTGGCCTCATAAGTAGCCACATACATACCACATTGCTCCAAAGCCATGAACTAATCCTTCTTGCGATCCCTCAAAGTCCTAGGCACATATTTCTCCAAAAATAAAGCATTAAATTGCGTCCAAGTAACTGGAGGTAAAACTGAAGATCTGCATTCCATATAAGCTCTCCACCACTGCTTAGCCTCACCTTGAAGCTGAAAAGTCACGAACTCAACCCCATGCTGATGGACAATTCCCAACTTATGAAGCCTCTCATAGCAGTCTAAGATAAACTCATGAGCATCCTCACTCTTAGAACCAAGAAATACATGAGGCTTTAGCTTCAAAAACTTAGTCAACATCTCATTCTCATCACTAGTCATAATAGAACCCAACAAAGGATGGAAGAAATCATCATTACCTCCAGTCCCGCCCACCTTGGGCGCAGTGATAACAATTAGGGCTGGGCATTTGGTTATTCGGTTCAATTTCGATTTTTTCAGTTTTTGTTCTTGTACAATGTGTACCGAACACCGAACCAAATTATTTCGGTTCGGTTCATTTTTTTATTTCGGTTCAGTTTATGTTATTTCGGTTCGGTTTTTGTTAGCTCGATTTTTTTGTTATGGGCCTGCTTAGTGGGCTTTTAAAAATTTAAAATTATACAATTTGTTTTGTTTGATTTTTCAATTTAATGGGCTAAAAGTAGTTATGTTGCTATGTCATCTCAACTGCAATATTCTGTAAAATGCCCTATAGCTGAAAGCTGAAACATGTACATTTCACACTTGTACCACTGCTACTATAAACGAAATATTATTACATATATATGTACCACTGCTGTTATAAACTAATGCAAGCTGTAAAATGCAAGTTGTCCCTAAAGAAGTATACTTGTAGTTGTATAATGCAAGTTGTTCCTAAATTAATTGGACATTTAATTTAACTAACAACAAAAAGCTCACCTCAAAAGTCAAAATTGTCATACTGCCAAAGTTTTTAATTAACAAAAGTGCATTGTACTAACAAGCAACAATTTAACAAGTGATAAAACTTCACTACACTTCACAAATACAATGATCAATTGATCATGCCATTACACCACAACATAATAATAATTTAACAAGTAACAATAATGCACCAATGTAGTTTCTTTCATGAGACCATTTTCAAGTTTCAAGTGGCAACAATAACAAACAACAATAATGAGCAACAAACAATGTAGCTTCTTGCCTTCTTCCATGAGATCACTTTCAAATGCCAACAATAACAAATAACAAAAAATGAGCAACAATGTAGTTTTTTGACTTTCTTCCATGAGACCACTTTCAAGTCTCAAGTGCCAACAAAAATACTAACAAAACTTAGTACTTTATGTTTTTCTTCATTGTCTTGACTCTAGGATCTTTTAAGATAAAATCAAATGTTAGAATATTACTTTTAAGATTAGAAAAATGATATGATTAAATAAATGACGTATTGAACTCACCACTATTAAATACTTGAGACTTGCAAGTCAATCATAGATCAACAATGGAAGAGTTTCTTCCACTATTTGCCATCTCTATAAATAAGAAAATCAAATATGTCATACAACACAATAAGTATTTTATTTTCCAAAACAAATAAAAAAAATAAAAAGTCTTACCAAGTTCAAACTTTTCAAGAAACTCCAAACTTTCTTCAACACAAATAGGCTTAGTTTCTTGTCTAAGCCAATCTCGGACACAAATAAGGCATTGCACACATTTGAGAGTCAATGAACTTCTAAAGGGATCAAGAATACGATCACCGGTACGAAATGCACATTCCGATGCCACACTCGACATAGGAATAGCCAATACATCTCGAGCCAACTGTGAAAGTACAGGAAATCTAGGAGAATTAACTTTCCACCAAATCAAAATATCAAAATCCTCAGATTCAGGCTCTTGGTCTTCAAGAAGATATCTATCCAACTCAAATCTAACACCTAAACTTTCAGAATCTTCCTTTTGTTTCTTCATGTAAAACTTAGTTCTCAAAGAATTTGTTTTCACATTTTGAGAAAGACCACAAGTAGATGAATCAGATAAGTCAGATGAAGATGATTGATTTTTAGAACCTTTTGCATACTTACTTGCATAGATTGCAAATAATTTTTTCAAGTAAGCCTCTACTTCATTATTCACTATCTTTCCCTTTTCTTCCCCAAGTAATTCTTCAAGAGCAAAACTAACATACACAAATTTGTTGCGAGGATCCAAAACAGAAGCAATAAAAAGCATTTTGTTCATCTTCTCAGGAGTACCCCAATATTTCTTGAACTTTTCTTTCATCCCCGAAACCATTTTACTCAAATCAACTTCATCACTTGTCATACATACTTTCCAATATGCATCAAACTCACATATATCTTCAAAATGAACATTACAAGTAACATACCGTGAACCTGAAACTTTCAATGTGAGCTCATAAAATTTTTCAAGAAACTTTATGACATTCCTTACATTAGTCCAATCCTCATTTTGAATTGAACCTGCAATACAGTCATCTTCACAAACATCAGTAGCAAGAAAAGAATTAAAATTACCATCATAAAGATCAAACATCTCAAAAGCTTTCTCAAACTTTTCTGCCGTGTCCAACATCAAATAAGTGGAATTCCACCTAGTAGGCACATCTAAAGACAACATTTTATCACTTTCTATCTTTTTCATTTCAACACATTTCAAGAAGTTTCTTGTCCTTGTAGAAGATGATCTAACATATTTCACCATTCGTCTCACCCGTTTAATAAAAGGACCAATTTCTTTCAAACAATCTTGCACAATTAAATTAAGTATGTGAGCCATACATCTCACATGAAGATGCTTACCATCCATCATATTAGTTCCCCACAAATCTAATTTTTTGGACAACTCTAAAACCGCCACATCATTTGAAGAGGCATTATTAACCGTAACAGTAAAGACATTGTCCAAATTCCAATCAAGTAAACAATTATTAATACACTCAGCCAAATGCTCACCTTTATGACTAGTGATAGGACAAAAATTCAATATTCTTTTATGAAGCACTCAGTCCCTATCAATAAAGTGAGCAGTCAAACACATATAATTGATTATTTGCACCGAAGTCCATGTGTCTGTTGTGAGACAAATTCTTGGTTGTATTTCTCTAAAAGACTTTTTCAAATCTATTCTCAATTCACCATAAACTTTATAAGAATCCCTTGTTATGGTTCTACGAGAAGGAATTCGAAACAAAGGTTGGACTTTACTCATAAACTTCTTAAAGCCTTCTTTTTCAACAAAAACTAAAATGTAGTTCATCCAAAATTATCATCTCAACTAAAGCTCTCCTAGCTACCTCTTGCTCAAATTTCGAAGTCTCTATCGAAGAACTGTTACTTTGAATATTTAACAAGTTTTGAATACTAGGTGCAACAGGCGGGGGATTATACACTTTACATCGGTTAGTCAAATGTTGTCTCAATCCACTTGTTCCATTTTTAGTTGTATTAGTAGCATAGTATTGTTTACAATGTAAACACTTTGCTTTAACTAATACACCATTTTCAAAAAAAAATTCAAAGTGTTGCCAAACAGGAGATCTAGGATCCATTTCTTTTTTTTTTTATTTCCTCTGTGCCAATTAACGCATCATTGTTATTAGTAGGTGTATTATTCGTAGAACCAGCCATACTTATTCGACTTTGATCAGCCACACCCACATTTAATTGATTTTGTTCAGCCATCTATATAAAAAAATTATTTCACAATGAATTCACACACTAACTAAGTAACTAGTAACAAAAGCAAAAATAAAAAAGAAAAATAAATGAAAAAGGAAATATTCATTTTGAAACTTTGTAACTTAAAATGAAAGAAGAAATATTGACAATACCTTATGGTGGTCACCGCCTCGCCGGCTGCTGCGTGATGCTGGTCGACGGTCGCTGCTGCGTGGTGCATGATGGTCGACGGTCGTTGGCTTGTTGCTGATTATCGGTCACCGGAAGACATGGAAAGTATCGTGGAAAGTTGGGACATGGAATCAGAATGTGCGGCTGCTATGCCTATTCCCAATTTTCTATTCTGCTAACTACTAAGAAATTAGAAAAGTAAAAGGGTAAAGTTTGACCTAATTGATTTTTGCCTATTTATTATTTGATATTAATAAAATATTAATAATATTATAAATATAATATAATATATTTCGGTAAACTGAAATACCAAATAATACCAAATCAAATATCGAAAACTGAACCTAAATATCGAAAAATATGAAAATATGTACCGAATACCGAACCGAAAACTGAAATACCAAAATAATTCGGTTCAGTTCGGTGTTTCAATTTCTCAGTGTTTATGCCCACCCCTATTAGCAATAGGAGGATTGGCGGGGGCTTGAGTCGCTTGAATAGAAAGAAGCACTCCAGGACCAACCAACCCTTTCAAGAATGACATAATATGTTGAGCTAACACTGGGTCTATGGGAGGATCACCGGTAGTCTCACCCTGCACCTCTTCCTCTTGTCCAACCTCCTCAACATTTTCAACCTCAATATCCTCATTTATCTCTTCATGATGCACAAGAGGGGCCTCATTTTGGGGAGCATTTTCGATCGGTACCCCATCTCTAGTAGGCGCTACTCTTCCTCGGCCTCTACCCCTAGCTCTTCCTCTACCCATGCCTCGACCGCGACCTCTCGCTGCAGATTCCTCAGCATGAGCATTGATGGGAGCTACAGCCTTGACGCCGTTGAACCTAATATTAACCATCTGATGACAAAAGAGTGAAGAAGGTTAGATACCAATTTGAATCGTTAGATACAAATTGGAATCAAGTTATTGCACGAAAGGAGACAAGAGAAAATAAAGAGATTTCCTAAAGTCATATTGCCTCTCGAAGAAAAGTAAAGGCGTCCCCGTACCGTTCCGCAAGACTCTACTAGACTCGTTTTGGTACATCGAGATCAACGAAGCTAGGTTCTGATACCAACTTTGTCACGACCCAGACCGTCGTGATTGACACCCACACTAACCCTCCGGTGGGAGAACCACTACTACAACCCAAACAAGGCCACTAAATCGAAATACTAACATATTTAAGTTACGGAAGCAAGTTAAAAGCTAAAACTGAAGTTCCAATAAACTTCCAAAAGATCTAACAACTAAAGAATGCGAAAAATACACCTAGAACCTGAAAGTCAATGTACCAAAACATCTAAAGTTCAACAAGTCTAAACAAGAAGGGATACAATCCCAAACTAATGAACTAATAACTAACTAGGAAGTCTAAGTCCGAAATGTGGACATAGACAGAAAGGAGAACTCATGGCAGCTTGAAGAACTGGCTCACCCTTAAATTCGAACGATAATCACTGATCTTCTAAGCGAGGTCTATCAATAGCCGCTTGAAGATTCCCTGTACTCAACAAACAAAGAGCAAATGCAATATCAGTACACAACCACATTGTACTGGTATGATCATGCGGCTATCTCACTAAGTGCAACATATATAATTCAATACAACAATATAATCACATGCATCTATCGAACATATACAATATTATCAATAATTACGAACAAGGTATAATTCATATTTCTCAAGATACACAATTTATGTCAACTCATTGGTTCTCTCATGGAACCCAAACCCAAATCCAAACAGTTAGCATACCGAAATGTGGTACCCGATCCAATGATTATGCCGGAACGTGGCAATCGATCTCATAACTATGCCGAAACGTGGAAATCAATCCAAGTTAGTGTGTTGGAACACAACACCCGATCCATTCAACAAGCCACAATCACAATCACAAGTACATTCTCATAATCATACAATCAAGTCATGATTCAATGGCATTCATCAATCATATATCCTCATTTACAACAAGTGTGGTCAATAATGCAACATCCACATACATACATGTATCATAATGAAACAAGACAACATACATCATACAAATATAAAATCACAACCATCACTTACCTCGAAACAAGCTTGAAACCCTAAGAAACATGATCCTTCCCTTTTCGAATTCTTTCCGCTTGTTCTTGGTCTACAAACAATCAGTATAATATGGGAATCAATAAACAATCACCAATTACCTGGATTACTAACAATTCTAACAACCCTAGATCATACCCATGATCTCAAGTATCCCAATTAGGGCTTTTTCCATCATAGTTTCTAGATCAAAACCCTCCCCATCGATAATTACCCATTAGACTACGTTCTACGGATAAAAAAATGGATTCGGGGAGTTAAAATCTTACATTTATCCTCAAGAATGGTGGAAAACTGTTAAGAAAAGCTTTGGGTTTGTTCCTTAGCCCTCAAATTCAAAAATTTCAGAATAAAACATTTTTGGGGTTTATTTACGACTTTAAGTCACGTCTGGCCCGCCACAACGGTCATCACCTCGCTACAGCGGCCCCGCACTGGCCACCAAAATCACCGCCAAAGCGGCTTGCACGAAACAATGAGCTATTTTAATAATTTCAATAGCCCCATTTCACAACACACCTTCAACCAACGACGCTCAGAAACTACCCGTTTACGCTAAGATCAATTTCAGGAGTTCTACTCACCCGAATTCAATTCTGTAAAGTCGTACGAGTTCCTTAACGATTTATCTATCTACTCATGTGATCAAATTCATAATTAGATCACCCAATTGCTACCAAATTTCCTTAGATCTCCTAGACTCCGATTTCGTCCAAATCTGGACTAGGTTGGGAAATCCCATGTTACTACGAAAAAAATTTTCGACCCAAAAATTTTTCCCATTGGCTTTTCTATAACGACGTAACCCAGTCGGTACAACCTTACTATATATGATCAAATATTTTGCAGTGAATTTATTGACAAGATTCTGCCTTTCCCCAATGAGAAGACATTGAAATGGCATCAAAGACATTTATTTAAAGTTATTCTATAAGATAGTCAACTGCAAATGAAAGTGTCCATAAGATGATTGTTGCTATGAACAAGTTGAATGAACAATTTACTTGCACTAACGAGGTCACAAATATAGTGATTTTTAAGAATGTATTCGACTAAACTCAAAGCCTCATCATATCCATGAATCTAGAAAATGATATATCAAGATGAGTTCAATCATGCAACATCTTCGTGAATATGATTTGATCAAAAAGACACTGTCAATATTTGAACAGTTGGTGTATAAGATTGGATGACATCATCATAAGAAATTAAGTGATGTTTTAATTAGGAGGAGTATAATACGTGTTGCACTCTTTTTTCCTTGACTGAGGTTTTGTCCCACTGGGTTTCCCTGACAAGATTTTTAATGAGGCAACAAATAATGCATATCAAAAGATATGTGTACTCTTTTTCCTTCACTAGAATTTTTTCCCACATAGTTTTTTCTAGTAAGGTTTTATCGAGGCACATTATCTATGGACATCCAAGGGGGAGTGTCATAAATCCGTTGAATTGTGGATTGTCCATTTGATTACTTCAAGAATTAATTGATGAATTCATGTGTGTATAATTCCAAGGTGATATGAACCTTGGTGGATAACTATATATCTACTAGTTTGGCTTTTAACAAGGTGACCTTTGGGTATGATATCTCAACACTATAAATAGAGATATCATTCACCATTTGGACAACACCTCTGAATAAGAAGAGAAGTTCTCTCTTTTATCTGCATTTCTTGCCTTTTTCTCTTTATAATTATATTATCTTGAGAATGATTTTATAACAAAACTAAATTAATAAAAAATAATTACTTCTTTTTAATATAGCGGACAAGAAAAAACTACGTAAACGGAAAAGAAAAATTTAAAAAATAAATAAATAAAGGAAAATGATAAAAATCCTAGAGGTGCGAAGCCCTCGTAAATCATCATAAAGGCACACAACCGAATGATTATTTTCTCGCTTCTCTGAGCCTCGTTCTTTTTCTTTTTGAAGCTTGATCGATAGTATAGAAATAACAAGCGACATTGTTGCAAATACTTTTAGACTGCGAGAAAATGCGCGGTTCAGTGAAGAAGATCGCCGACGTGACTTTCAAGGCCGGCAGGACTATTGATTGGGAAGGAATGGCCAAGCTTCTTGTCACCGATGAAGCTCGCAAGGAGTTCTCCAATCTCCGTCGCGCTTTCGATGATGTCAACTCCCAACTTCAGACCAAGTTCAGCCAGGTTTCCTCTTTCTCTCTATCTGCATTTTTTTTCATAGATATTTTCTGTATATGGATCTAGATTTAGATTGTTACCTTTACTATTCTGCCGTTTTTGGATCTATTATTTGGTGAATTACTAATTTGGTTGACTAAAGCATGAGCTGTTTCATATTTGTCAAGTATGAATGTTTTTATGTCAATTAACAGTTTATGGGAAATGGTGGGGAGAAGGTGGAGTTTTTGTTGAAGGATTGAGTTGTTATGCTGGGATTGATTTTATTGGATTTTGGGATGTTTAACTAGAAAATTTACGGGGCTGATTTCCATTAAAATTGATTTAACATGATTGTTTTATTAGGAATGATCTCTATAATATGATTTGAAGAGTGGTGAACGTTGCCATTTGTACTCTTGCATTTGTTGGATGAGTGATTATAGCGATGTGTGGGGAATTGTAGTTGCAAAAGAAAATCAAAGGCATTGAATAAAAAAGGAAACTTGCTTCAATCAGTTGATGGCTGACTGATTAGATGACAAAGAAAGAAGAAGATGATAAATCAGGTACTGGGTAACCTCTATGCACTAAGGCTTCGACTGATGTGAAGAAATCACAGCCTCTGTTGGAGTTTGAACTTGAGACCTCATGGTTCTCAACTTACTTTATTTACCTGTAGGCCATATTCTTGGGTGCTTATGTGCATCCTTTCTATTTGTCCCCAAAGGCTTATGCTATAGGTTCTTGGACAAATCCCTTAACTATTATATTTGTATATAAAGGAACAAGAGACCATTAATAGGTTCTTTAACTATTATATTTGTATATAAAGGCAGAAGAAACCATTAATAGGTTCTTTTGTATTGTGCCTGTGTACTTGTTATTCCCTTATTTCTACAACAAACTCAATTTAGTCCCACAAAATAGCAAGTTGAACTATGCAAATGCAGTAGTAAAAGTAGAAGAAAAGGATACTACGCGAATACCAACTAAAACTAATAAATAAGGAGAAGATGAGCGAGGATTGAAGGAATGAAATCTGTAACTGAAAGAACTGCAGGTGCCTCTTCTCTCTCCTTTTTTTTTGTAAAGGAAGACATGTTGGATAATGTGGAAACCTTTACTAGCATTTCTAAATTGTTATGGTTAAACTTTAGAGAATTATACAGGAGTCATTTGGATAGAAAATGCAATGTTCAACATTCACATCATGGTTCTTGAGGAACCTGGTTTTGGAGGGACCATGCGAGAACTCTAGATTATTCACTAGAAACGCATCCTCTTCATCATAAATAATCAGGTTGCCCTCCATGACCTGAACCAAAAGCAATAGAGATTCAACTGCTTCTTAAGT
>NC_064289.1:48514649-48535937 GCF_019186545.1 Solanum stenotomum | reverse complement strand
CAAGATTTCAAATTGGAGAGCATAGATATTCATTAGCAGCAGATAGCTTGGAGATATCCGTAGTATTTAGAGATTGGATTAATGGCGAGAGAAGGAGTTATGGTCGTCCACCTTTACCGACCAAATTTGAAAATGACGTTGATGAAATAATGCAAGATTTTAGTGATGACGACATTGATGCAATGGAAGAACTAGCTAATCAACCAATTTTAGAGCATGTTACTAGAGAAATGTTAAATGATTTAAAAAAAGATTTCCTTGGTAGCATGAACTATTAAATTTAAATGTCTATTAGTATGAGTATAATAATTCGAGGTCTAATTCAAACAAAACCCTTCCTAGAAGGTGGCTGTATATATTAGATTTTTTAATACTCTACTAATATTTTGTAACTCAACTTGTATTATTTAATTAATATTAATAAAAGTATAGGCTATTCGCCTTAATTTTTTTTTATTATTGTCTTCAAAAGTTCAAATTTAACTCTTAAAGTGTGAAATTTAAACTTTTATAGTTTTAAAGTTTTAAATTTTCAAACTTTTAAAGTGTGAAATTTAAACTTTTATAGTTTTAAAGTTTGAATTTAAATTTTCAAACTTTTAAAATTTAAAGTGTGAAATTTAAAATTTTATAGTTTTAAAGTTTTAAAGTTTTAAAGTTTTAAAGTTTTAAAGTTTGAAATTTAAATTTAAATTTTCAAACTTTTAAAGTGTGAAATTTAAACTTTTTATAGTTTTAAAGTTTGAACTTTGAATTTAAATTTTCAAACTTTTAAAGGGTGAAATTTAAACTTTTATAGTTTTAAAGTTTGAATTTAAATTTTCAAACTTTTATAGTTTTATAGTTTTAAAGTTTGAATTTAAATTTTCAAAGTTTTAAATTGTGAAATTTAAACTTTTATACTGTTAAAAGTTTGAAAGTTTGTATTTAAAACTTTAAAAGTATAAATTTTTAAGTGTAATGTTCCTAATTTTTTAATTTTAATAAAAAAATTATAATTTATAACAGTTGGGACCCGGTTTCCGGTCCGGTCCAGGACGGGAACACTGATTTTTTTCCGGAATTACCGGTTCTGGTCCGTCCCGGATCCGGTTTGTTTCCGGCCCGTGGTGCCCGGTTCCGGTCCCGTTGCCAGCCATAGTCCAATCTATTCGATATTTCTCCCACTAAAGGAGGACAAGAAATTTGGATTTGTGAGTCAAATTATTTATGGCGAAACTCAATTTTTTTCCTAATTTTGTTTAACATGTAAATATATTAAAGTAATTTAATAATAATAATAAAAAAATCACATGTATTAAGCACAATTAACTTCAATTAATTATAAGAAATTCATCGAGAGAAGAAATTAAATTTGATTTTTAAAAAGAATCCAACGAACTCTATTTTTTCTGACAGTAATTCATAGGAATTTATTATTTTTTTTGATAAAATTCTATTGTTACTCCTATATCAGTTGATAATGAGTGAGCAAAGGATCCTTGTATAATTAATAAAAGGAAGAGAGGAAGGTGGTGTGAAGGATGGTTAGGGTGGGGATGCGTTTGTTAACACCTCGGAATCTAGTAGGCTAAGCTAGGGATAAGTGAGAGGGCAAGAGCCAAGGAGGGAAGCTTGGGCAGCCTTCACCAAGCACTGTCCACCTCCCACGACCACCATGACGACTCGTGGTGGGGACCACGACTCGTTTTGATGGCTATGGTGAGCTAGGCAGTGAGCTCCCAAGCTGCCCCAAAATAGGACCCTCCCCACGAGCCGTGGTTGGGGTTGTGGTCTTGACTTAATTTTTGAGAGTTGAGGGGTGGCGAGTGAAGCCACTGGTCAAGGGACCATGGGCACCACTACGGGTCGTGTGACCCTTGACGGGCCGTGGTGCCCCTCATGGTAGTGAGTCGACAATTATCAGTTCAGGGATTTTTGGGTCTTCTCCGATTTTAAGTAAACTAAAGCTATGTCATTTTACCCATGACTAGGACCCCTATATAAGTGATTTTAACCCAAAACTCACCCATTAAGGTCATTATTTCCAAACCCAAAAGAAAATCAAAATTCTTCCTCCCTAAAATATTTCTCTCTCTAGAAATTTGAAGAAGAAGAAAGGATTCAAGCTAGGATCAAGGTCAATCCTCAATTCCTCCATTGAAGTTAAGCATTGGGCTTTGAGGTATGATAGTTTTCATCCATGGAGTTCCCTATTCCTCTATTTCAAAGTTAGAATTCCCCAATTGAGTTAGGATTTTCTTCAATTATCACGGGTTCTCTTCAATGTTGATTTAAATGATTGAATTATGATCTCTTATGCATGAATTGATGAAATACTATGATTTTATGATGATTTCCCCATGAACCCAAGTAACCCCCATGATTTCAAGTTATGAATCATGCTATGTGGGATTGTGATTGTAAATGAAGAGTTTTATGAAATTAAGCATGTATTACTAGTTTTACATGAATTTATGATGAAATCCATATCTAATCCATATTTTCTAAGTATTCATGATTGAAAGTGAGTTTTGAACCTCAAGAGGTAAATTATGGACTTATGCATTTTCTTATGAAATCTATGCAAATGTTTTAAGGATACTTTGAGAGTAAAGTATCAATGATGATGATCATGATGTGTTATTGAAATGATTTTTCTCATAAACACATAAGAGTAAGATGTGAAAGGTTTTTTCACATAATAAGGATTCTTAGGTTGAAAGACTTTCTCACCTAATTGAATCAAAGAGTAAGAGCTATCCTAATGAAACTAGCTTGGATTGATTATCCTAGGGTACCTTTCCATGAATAACAAGGTCAAGAAAGAAATAACTAGTCCGTGGGATTTAGCTTAGCACCGAGAGGATATTGAGATGGAAGCTCTCCCGAGTAGAGGCCGGGTTTCTAATAACAATCTCCTTATCCCTTACCTATGTTCCCCCATAGGATGATTGTCTAAAGTCGACATTAGCTAGTGTATCCACTTAAGCTAGAAGTTCATGGTTCTACCTTGGCAAGTAGGACAACCCTTTTCGATGTGGGAGACATTGGGTCATGTTATCGCTCACATGGTCTCTATGTCAATTAAGGCTAATTCCCCACATTAATAATGAACTAAGGTTACTTTAAGAAGTATCACATATGAGTTCAAAGGTTTTAAAGATGATGTTAGCTTGCATTGACCTTGGTTTTATGACTTATGTTTTCTAACTCTCTTATATCATGTTTTAGCTTGGTCAATTGCATGTCATGAAATGAAATGTCCTTTTTAGCATGATTTAAATGTTTTATGCATGGTACATTGTTTGTACTAATGCATACTCTTGCCTATATTTCCCCAAATGTAGGGTCCGACAGTCAGGTTTCTGAGTTTCATGGCTAGTGGTTGAGTTCGAGATTTCCGAGTTTTGGTGAGTCCTCTTTCTTTGAGGATGGACTTCCATTGTTTTAGTTCCTTTTATTGTATTTTCACTTTTGGACATGATGTATGGACTAGTCCTAATTTTATTCTATTGTATTAGATGATTATGATGAGACAAGTGCTTTATTGGACTTGGACTATTGTTTACTCTTATTGTTCTATTTCTTATGTTATGAGAGAGTGGCTTGTATGGGATCCTTGGGGGTTCTATACGCCATGTTACATCTAGGGGTACCCCTAGTCATGAAAAACTTGGTAATCAGAGCACAAGGTTTAGAATGGTCCTAAGATGTCTCATAAGCCACGTCTAGTAGAGTCTTGTTCATAAGTGTGAATCGCGCCACATTTATGAATGAAAGTCTACAAGATGATTATAAACTCCACTTCTTTTATTACTCTAAAGTCGTGTGATAGAGTTTAACTTTATAAGGTCTCTCTCCTAATCCTTGCCCTATTTCTTCAGGATATGGCTACCCGAAGAGCTTATGCTAGAAGGAATGTGAGGGAGAATGAGAAACAAGAAGCTCCTCACCAAGCTCCTCAAGTTCCGGTCGATGCTTTGGCCGAGCAAGTGTCCAATGCAGAGTTTAGGGTTGTTTTCCAAATGTTGGCTCAAACGGTGACGGCCCAAGCAAATAGGGAGGTTGCGGTTCCCGTGAATCCAAATGTGGGTACGACATCTTCATGAGTGAGGGACTTCACAAGGATGAATCCTTAGGAGTTTCATTGTTCCAAAGTTGAGGAAGATCCTCAAGAATTTATTGATGAGGTCTATAAGGTTTTAATGATCATGGGAGTTACGCCGATAGAAAAAGCGGAGTTGGCCGCTTATCAACTAAAGAGAGTGGCTCAAATATGGTATAATCAATGGAAGGAAGGGAGACAGGAAGATACGGGTCCTCTTGATTGGGAGAAGTTCAAAGCCACCTTTATTGATAAGTTCTTTCCCCTAGATATGAGGGAAGCCAAGGTGATTGAGTTCACTAATCTCCGGTAAGGGAGTATGCTCTAAAGTTCACTCAATTGTCGAAATATGCTCCAACAATGGTTGCGGATTTAAGGGCTAGAATGAGTAAGTTTATTTTTGGGGTGTCCAAAATGGTAGTTAAAGAGTGCCGNTTGAGGAAGATCCTCAAGAATTTATTGATGAGGTCTATAAGGTTTTAATGATCATGGGAGTTACGCCGGTAGAAAAAACGGAGTTGGCCGCTTATCAACTAAAGGGAGTGGCTCAAATATGGTATAATCAATGGAAGGAAGGGAGACTGGAAGATACGGGTCCTCTTGATTGGGAGAAGTTCAAAGCCACCTTTATTGATAAGTTCTTTCCCCTAGATATGAGGGAAGCCAAGGTGATTGAGTTCACTAACCTCCGGTAAGGGAGTAAGCTTTGAAGTTCACTCAATTGTCAAAATATGCTCCAACAATGGTTGCGGATTTAAGGGCTAGAATGAGTAAGTTTATTTCGGGGGTGTCCAAAATGGTAGTTAAAGAGTGCTGAACCGCCATGTTCATTCATGACATGGACATCTCTCGTCTCATGGAAGATGCACAACAAATTGAGGAGGAAAAACTTAGGGAAAAGTTTAGGGAGGTAAAGAGGGCTAAGACCGGTGATGGTAATCTCATGCAAGGTCAGATGGACAATGTCGTCCTAGATTCTGACAAAAGTTTTCCATCCGAAATTCTTCTAATTCTCCTCCAAAGTTCAACCAAGATAGGGTATCTGACCCTAAGCCTCAAGAAGGTAATGGTAGTGGATCTTCATTGTCTATGTCTACTTGTACTAAGTGTGTAAGGAAGCACGATGGTAAATGCCTAGCCGGCACAGATGGTTGTTATGGTTGCGGAAAAAGTGGTCACAAAATAAGGGATTTCTCGGTGATTACGGATAAAGGGAGAAAGGGCAAGCAAGCTACTCCTAGTGGTTCGGGTTCCCATGCTCCTAAGCAAAACCACTTTTATGCTCTTCAGACTAGAGGTGAACATGAGAGTTCTCCGGATGTGGTTATCAGTATGTTGAAAGTTTTCCAACTAGATGTATATGTTTTACTTGATCCCGGTGCTACTTTGTCATTTGTGACGCCATATGTGTCAATGAGATTTGATGTGCTCGTTAATGTGTTGTTAGAACATTTTTCTATCTCTACTCCTGTTGGAGATTCTATTATGGCTAAGAGGNCCAGTATCGTTTTGAGCCAGATTCCACAACTGCCATCTAAAGCCTCGGGAAGTGAACAAAGGGTCGTTCTAGACCAAAATCGATCTTCCGAAGCTAACCTAGCTGTCAGAATTTTCATCTGAGCACGTCTTCCAAGAAGGTTGACCAAAGTCAACTTTTCAAGTTATAAAAATCTCCAAAACAGGGATACGGGCCTAAAACCCAAACGAACGACCAGGCGACCGAACAGTCAGTGCCAGCAAGTCATAAATGACTTGGGGTCGCTACATGAATGCTCTATACGAGGGAAAGAATTCTTAAATTTAAAAATGACCTGAAGGGTCATTACATATGCAACCTATCTCTATTCCTCCTTATCGTATGGGTCCGACAAAACTTCAGAAGTTGAAAGAACAGTTGAAGGATCTTTTAGACAAGGGTTTCATCCGACTGAGTATCCCTCTATGGGGTGCTCCAATTTTGTTCGTTAGAAAGAAGGATGGTTCTCTTCGTATGTGTATTGAGTATCATCAGTTGAACAAGGTGACTATTAAGAATAAGTATCCTTTTCCAAGGATAGATGATTTGTTTGACCAACTTCATGGGGCAAGTTGTTTCTCTAAGATTGATCTTCGATTAGGTTATCACCAATTGAGGGTGAGAGAAGATGACATTTCGAAGATGGCTTTTCGAACTCGATATAATCATTATGAGTTCCTAGTAATGTCGTTTAGTTTGACTAATGCTCTGGCGACGTTTATGGACTTGTTGAATAAAGTGTTTAGGCAATACCTTGACATATTTATTATTGTGTTCATTGATGATATTTTGATCTACTCAAGGAGTGAGAACAAGCATATTGATTATTTGAGGATCGTGTTGCAGATTCTTAAGGACCAACAACTTTTTGTAAAGTTTAGCAAATGTGAATTTTGGTTAAGGTCCATAGCTTTCCTCGGTCATATTGTCTCAAGTAAGGGTATTGAGGTAGATCTTAAGAAGAAGGATGCGGTCAAGACCTGGACTAGACCCCTAACTCCTTTGGATATTATAAGTTTCTTGGGTTTGGCCGGTTATTATAGAAGGTTTGTTGAGGGGTTTTCTTCTATCGCCTCTCCTTTGACGACTTTGACTCAAAAGAAAGCTAAGTTCATATGGATCGAAGGGTGTGAGCAGAACGGGATGGATGGTTTTGTGGTTTATTGTGATGCTTCAAGAATTAGGTTAGGGTGTGTACTTATGCAAAATGGGAAAGTGATTGCCTATGACTCAAGGCAACTTAAAGTTCATGACAAGAATTATCCTACCTATGACCTTGAATTAGTGGCAGTCGAGAGGACCCAATATATCCTGCCAGAGGTATAGAGACATGACTGTTATGATCACTAAAATGTAATGCCCACAGAGGGGACTTATAAACCTACGGGGGCACATAGTTCTGGGACTATGAGAGTGATTGACCCTAGTCCAACTCGGTATTAAGTCTACTCCCAACTGATTATGTAAATAACACATTATGACAGAATTTATGTAATACTGGATACCTCAAAATACTGACATGCTAACTGAAAATGCAACATTAATGTACTGATATTGAAGCATTCATAATTGGAGCATGTATAACTGAATAAACTGACCTAGCATGTGTAATTCATGAACTAAACGAATCTACACAACTAGGGTTCTAAATTTCATGCAAAAACTTAAACAACAACATGATAATCTGATTTGGATCATTCTAACAGCTAAAACCCAACAATTTCTAACATTCAAGAAACCCTAGGTCTAGATAATATCAAGGGAATCAATATTCTGACTGAAATCTAGGGACCTAATGGGCGAAAGGATCCCACTAGTGAAATCCCACATACCTGGTGACTAAATTCACTAAGAAATCTTTCGATTTCGGGGCAGGATCTGATGAAAACCTTGCTGCATTTTCTAGAGGGGCTACTCAACTTTTCTCTCCATTTTGCTCTAAGTTTCGCTTGATTTTGGTGAATGATTGATTAGGTTAGGTTCTAATATAGTTTCTAGGCTAAAACTGACCAATACCAGGTTGTTTAGGTGTCCAACGCATATGGGAAAAAACCAAAACAACCCTACTTAAAAATCTGACGCAGCTGACCACGACCCCTCTGACGGACCGTCAAAGGGACCACAGACCATAGAGCTGGTCGTGGTCCTTGGTCCAGTAGTTGCTGGTTCTGGGGTTGCCCTCTATGGTCCACTTCAGAGACCGTGTGAAGGATCATGGACCATGAAGGTCACCGTGTTCCTTCACTAGGGCTAGGGGCCTACTGACATGGCTTCACGGGAGCCACCATGACCCGTCATCAAGACCACTGCCCGTGAAAGGCCTCGTGGTCTGGTGACTAAGTTTGGTGAGGTTCTTTCTGGCGTACACGAGCCTCCCCACGGCTCGTTGGGTGGTCCATGGCCCGTGAAGGGTCCCGTGGTCCACCTCTTTTGGGAGGGCATAAGCCACATGAAAGTTAACAGACCGTGGTTCATTTCACGATTCGTGAACCCTGTCGTGGTTCACATATTCTGGTGTTATTCTGCTGCACTTTCTAAGCTTGGTTTATGAGGTGTTACAATATCTCCCCCTTGGGAACATTTGTCCTCGAATGAAGTCTAAAATATCTGGATAGGGAGGGAAAGAGCTGCAAACCCTACCACTAAGTACTAGAAACTGATTTCTGACTGAACTAATTTCCTGGGACATACAAATACGCTGAAAATGCAAGTACAAACTGAAGGAACAAGATGCTAATACTGAAGCTACGCATGAATGACTAAAAAATTGGAGAGGAACTATTACCTCAAGCTGGAGTGGAATCGACTGGAAAGAGATGAGGATACTTGGTCTTCATGGCTGCTTCTGTTTCCCAAGTAGCTCCCTCTACGGACTAACTCCTCTACAAAACCTTAACTGAAGCGACTTCCTTGTTTCTCAACCTTCTAATATGACGATCAAGAATCTCAACTGGCACATCCTCATAAGTGAGGCTATTCTTCATAGCCACACTCTCTAAAGGTACTATGGATGCTGGATCACCCACACACTTCTTCAACAATGAAATGTGAAAGGCCGGATGCACTGCTGCTAGTTCTGCTGGTAGCTCTAACTTATAAGCCACTTTACCAATTCTTTTCAAGATCTTGTAAGGGCCTACATATCTAGGATTGAGCTTTCCTTTCTTTCCAAATCTCATCACCCCTTTATAGGTGATACTTTCACGAAAATCCAATCATCAACTGGGAACTCCAAGTCCCTTCTCCTTAGGTATGCATAGGACTTCTGGCGACTCTGGCTGTCTTAAGTCTATCTCTGATGAGATGCACTTTTTCTATAGCATCATGAACTGAATTTGGACCTATCAAGGCTGCTTCACTTACTTCAAACCAACCAACTGGAGATCTGCATCTACGTACATATAATGCCTCATAAGGGGCAATTTGAATGCTGGAATAGTAACTGTTATTGTTGGCGAACGCTATAAGAGGAAGATGATCATCCCAACTACCCTTGAATTCGATCACACAAGCTATCAATGTGTCCTCTAAGGTCGGAATGGTACGCTCTGCCTAACCATCCGCCTGTGGATGAAATGTTGTGATAAGATTAACCTAAGTACCAAGACCTTTTTGAAATGACTTCCAGAAATGAGAGGTAAACTGAGGACCTGTATCTGAGATGATAGACAAAGGAACCCCATGCAACCTGACTATCTCATTAATTTAAAGCTTGGCGTAGTCCTCCGCTGAATATGTTCTCTTGAAAGCCAAAAAGCGCACATACTTAGTAACTCTGTCAACTATCACCCAAATGGAGTCATGCTGCCTGCGAGTGCGAGGTAAACCTGTAATGAAGTCCATGTTGATCACTTCCTACTTCTATGTAGGAATGTTGATCTCTTAAGTCATACCTCCTGATTTTTGATGTTCTACCTTCACCTGTTGATAATTGGGGCACTTAGCCACAAAATATGCTATATCCCTTTTTATGCCATTCCACCAAAAAACTTTCCGTAGATCACGGTACATATTAGTCGCACTTGGATGAATAGAATACCTGGAACTATGGGCTTCTGTAAGGATCTGCTATCTCAACTCACCCACCTTAGGAACACATAAATGACCCTGGTAGCGAAGCACACCATTTCCCCCTTGGGAGGAAACCTCAACTCTCTGCTGATGAACTGCACCATTCAGTTGAAGCAATATAGGATCATTGTCTTGTATTTCCTTAACCTCCGCTACTAATGAAGATTCTGACCCATTCTGAACTTTTACACCACCATCTGATATGCTCATAAGGTGAACTCCCAAGCAAGCAAACATGTGGACATCCTTTGCTAGTTCTTTTCTTTCTTCCTCAACATGTGCTACACTACCTATATATAGTCTGCTAAGAGAATATGCTACTACATTGGCCTTACCAGGATGGTAATGCAAACTCATATCATAATCCTTGAGGAACTAAAGTCATTTCCTCTGGCGAAGATTCAACTTTTTCTAGGTGAACACATACTCAAAGCTCTTATGGTCTGTGAACACATCTACGTGAACACCATACAAGTAATGTCTCCAAATCTTAAGTGCAAACACCACTGCTGCAATCTTGAGGTCATGAGTTGAATAAGTTTTCTCATGTATATTAAAATGTTTAGAAGCATAAGCTATTACCTTACTTCGCTGCATCAACACACAATCTAGGCCGACTTTTGATGTATCACAATAGATCACATAACCGTCTGAACCCTCTGTTAAAGTCAAACCAGGAGTTGTAGTCAACTTAGTTTTCAATTTTTAAGTTCTTCTCACACTCATCTGACCACTGAAACTTAACCTTTTTCTGAGTCAACTTAGTCAATGAGGAAGTTATGGATGAAAATCCTTCCACGAACCTTCTGTAATAACCAACCAAACCCAAAAAGCTTCTGATATATGTAGGAGATGTAGGTCTGGGACATTGTTTCACTGCCTCTATTTTCTGAGAATCCACTCGGATCCCTTCGCTAGACACTATATGGCTAAGGAAAGCAACTGATTGTAACCAAAACTCACATTTGCTAGACTTAGCAAACAACTAGCGATCTTTGAGAGTTTGTAGGGCAACCTTCAAATGAGTCACATGTTCTTCCTCATTCCTTGAGTAAATGAGGATATCATCAATGAAGACGATATCGAACATGTCCAAATACTACTTGAACGCCATGTTCATCAATCCATGAAAGTTGTAGGAGCATTGGTTAGTCCAAATGACATAACTACAAATTCATAATGTCCATACTGAGTTCTGAAGGCTGTTTTTGGGATTTCACTATCTCTGACTCTGAGCTGATGATAACCGGATCTGAGGTCTATCTTTGAAAAATGACTAGCACCCTAAAGTTGCTCAAACAAGTCAGCAATCCTGGGGATGGGATACTTATTCTTGATTGTGACTTTTTTCAACT
Organism: Solanum stenotomum; assembly: GCF_019186545.1. Classification (NCBI taxonomy): domain Eukaryota; kingdom Viridiplantae; phylum Streptophyta; class Magnoliopsida; order Solanales; family Solanaceae; genus Solanum; species Solanum stenotomum. The sequence goes on along the minus strand of NC_064289.1, from coordinate 48,524,908 downwards.
GCCGATAGTCAATGCACATCTTGAGAGAACCATCTGTCTTTTTCACGAACAACACTAGTGCACCCTATGGGTAAATACTAGGTCTGATGAAACCCTTATCTAGAAGGTCTTTCAACTACTCTTTCAATTCCTTAGGCTCAGCTGGAGCCATTATGTAAGGAGGAATAAAAATAGGTTGGGTATCTAGAAAGAGATCAATTCCGAAGTCAATTTCCTTTTCGGGAGGGACTCCGAGAAGATCTTCTGGAAACACTTCTGGGAACTCATTAACTACTGGAACTGACTCAAAAGTTGGGGTTTCAGAGCTTGAATCCTTAACCTAAACTATATGATAGATATACCCCTTGGAAATCATCTTTCTGGCCTTAAGGTAAGAAATGAATCGACCCATAGGCGCTAAGCTACTACCCTTTCATTCTAAGATTGGTTCGTCTGGAAACTGGAAACGAACGATCTTAGTTCTACAATTGACTGAGGCATAACTGGAATGTAACCAATCCATGCCTAGAATGATATCAAAGTCTACCATTTCTAACTCTACAAGATCTGCTGAGGTGACTTTCTGAGAGACTGTGACAGGGCAGTTTCTGTATACCCGTCTAGCTATAACTGGGTCACCAACTGGGGTAGAGACTGAAAAGGGTTCTGAGAGAGTTTCTGGACTAACTCGAATTTGACTGCTATATAAAGAGTTACAAAGGACAGAGTAGCCCCTGGATCTAACAAGGCATAAACATCTAAGTTAAAAGTCTCGTAACGTACCAGTGACCACATCAAGAGAATCTTCCTGATCCTGGCGAGCCTGAAGAGCATACAACCTGTTCTAGCGTTGACCGCCACCTGTACCAGATGAGTTACCCTGTTGAGTCGAGCAACGTGCTAGCGTTGTTGAAGTTATAGACTGAGCTCTACCATTATTACCTTCTTGACCCTGTTTAGAAAAAGGACAATCCCTCAATTTGTAACCAGACTGACCATACTAAAATCATCCTTCCTTTCCTTCGAGACACTCGTCCGGATGGTTCTTACCACATTTTGGACAAGTTGGTTAGGTTCTAGTACCTTAAACACTCCCCTGAGACTTAGAGCCTGATGCCTTACCTTTCTGATTCTTTTAGAATCTGGAGAATGGAGCACTAGCTGATGAAGGTGCTGGGGCTGAAGACTTTTGCTGAACCTGCAAGCGATTTTCACCACCCGATTGCTGTTGAGAATACTCATAGTTGCTTGTCCTTGTCTTTTTGTTCTCCTTAGCATGTTCCCTAAGCTTATCTCCATCAACCTACTGAGCATGAGTTATGATCCTAGAGATGTTCATATTTTCTAGCAACATAGCGTTTCATTTGAGCCTTGGAATCGGAAACCATGTGAGGAGCATACCTGGAGAGTTTGGTGAACTTGAGTTCGTACTCTTGGACTGACATGCTACCTTGCCTCAAATTCATGAACTCCTGAGCTTTTGTCTCCCTCAACTCTCGTGGTAAGAACATGTCCAGAAAAGTCTCATTGAAACACTCCCAAGTGATAGGAGCCACATCCGTACCCCTGTTTTCCTTCCATTGAGTAAACCAAATGTGAGCCACATCCTTAAACTGGTAAGATGCCAACTCAACCCTATCATTCCTAGTTACTTGCATCACTCCAAATATCTGCTTGACCTCATCTATAAAGTTTTGGGGATCTTCTCCAACTTGCAACCCTAAAAATTCAGGCAGATTCATCCTAACAAAATCATGAACTGTGGCTGCCACTGATCCACCACTAGCATTTGCAGGAGCTGAAACCTGCTGATTGTTCTAGTTAGTCACAGTCTGAGCCAAAAGTTGGATAACTTTCTGAAACTGTGCATTCGAAACTTCCTGATTTGGGACCGGAGGAGTTGCGTTAGTGTTGCTGGCATTCACATTCCTTTGGTAAGCTCTACGAGGAGGCATTATTTGAAACGCATAACAAGGAGTTAGAAGGTAGACCATACCCACACATGATAAGAATAGCAAGAAAGTGAAGTTTTTCTTAAACACTTCGTTGCCTCCTTCTCATTAGATGTGGTGCACTTCACACCCATGAAAGGGACTTTACTTAGTATGACTTTTCTGACATCCTAGGATAGTTAAACCTAATGCTCTGATACTAAGTTTATCATGCCCCAAAGTTACCCCCAGGGCGTAAACACGGGACCTAGGATCATGAGTGATCCCAAGCTAATCATGAGTTGGCATATCACAAGCACACTTAAAAGAAATACTGAGCCGAAGCTAAATCATGAAATAACTGAAATGATGAGGAATACCCAATACTGTCCGTATAAACAGAAAATATGAGTTTTAATAAATAACTAAAGTATCAAACATGAATCTAAAGCTGAATCTAACTATGTCTGAAATAAGCCTCTAACTAACTAGAGATGATGAGACATGTCCCCAACTAACTCTAGCAAAACTGAAACTAAAAGACTGAAAATGGAAAGATAATATGTCAATTGTCCTCGAAGAATAAGGACTCACAACTGATGCTACTAAGCTGGAGATTGGGAACCGATCTATGCGTGATCTGACTATTGAGGACCTGAACCTACACCACGGGAAGATGTAGCGCAGAGTATGCGTCAGTACTTGAAAGGTACTGAGCATACATGATAGAATAAAGCTAAACAATATACATAACTGAACAAAGCATAGAACTGAGCAATAATATAAGATGAGCATGATACTATACTGAAAGCACTAGACATGAACTAACTGAATGCAATGACTAAATTTATACATGCTGAAACTGAATACTGAACTATATCTGATAACCTGGTCAATGCAATAAAATGTGACTGTCGGAGCTACTAATAACCGACATAAAACCACGTGAGCAAAATATGGAGTCCGATGTATACGCCCCATCGAAAGGACCCAATATACCCTGGTGATCACTAAAATGCCCACAGAGAGGACTTATCAACCTGTGGGGGCACGTAGTTCTGGGACTATGAGAATGACTGACCCTAGTCCAACTCGATATTAAGTCTACTCCCAACTAATTATGTAAATAACACATTATGACTAAATTTCGGTAATACTGGATACCTTAAAATACTGACATGCTAACTGGAAATGCAACATTAATGTACTGATAATGAAACATTCGTTATTGGAGCATGTATAATTGAATAAACTGGCATAGCATGAGTAATTCATGAACTAAATGAATCTACACAACTAGGATTCTGAATTTCATGCAATAACTTAAGCAATAATATGATAATCTGATTTGGATCATTCTAATAACTAAAACCTAACAATTTCTAACATTCAAGAAACCTTAGGTCTAGATAATATCAAGGAAATCAAGATTCTGACTGAAATCTAGGGACCTAATAGGCGAAAGGAACCAACTAATGAAATCTCACTTACCTGGTGACTAAATTCATGGATAAATCCCACATACCTGGTGACTAAGTTTGGTGGGGTTCTGCATGGAATACACGAGCCTCACCACGGCTCGTGTGGTGGTCCACGGCCCGTGAAGGGTCACGTGGTCCACCTCTTCTGGGAGGGCATGAGCCATGGGCAGGTCAACAGACCGTGGTTCCTTTCACGGTCCGTGAACCCTACCGTGGTTCACAGATTTTGGTGTTTTTCTGCTTCCTTTTCTAAGTTTGGTTTTCGAGGTGTTACAGTCGGCAAAAGTCATATGTCGATGTGAGAAGAAGGGATCTTGAGTTTGATGTTCATGATTGGACTTACTTGAAAATCTCACCCCATGAAGGGTGTAATGAGGTTCGGTTAGAAAGGGAAGTTTAGTCCCTGATATGTAGGCCCATATCATATTTTGAGACGTGTTGGTAAGGTTGCTTATGAGCTAGATTTGCCAAATGAGTTGGCATCTGTGCATTTGGTTTTCCATGTCTCCATGTTGAAGAAATGCATTAGTGATCCGACATCCATAGTTTCCTTAGAAGGGTTTGGAGTTGATGAGAGTCTCTCTTATGAGGAGGTTCCAATTGAGATTTTAGACAGGCAAGTCAAGAAGTTGAGAAACAAAGAATTCGCTTTCATGAAAGTTTTGTGGAGGAATCGATTGGTTGAGGGTGCTACTTCGGAGGCCGAGGCAAATATGATGTCTCAATATCCTTTTTTTTTCCTTTCTACTCCTACTCTAGCTTAAGGTAATGAGTTCCTCTTGGTTTGACCTTTGTTTTGGGAGTCATGTGTTTTTATGTGTTTTTAAGATTTCCTTATGTTATGCATGTTCATGAAAAAATGTGTTTTGAAAGAAAATGAGTTTACATGCTTGATTTTCCTCATGTTATTGTGCATTGAGTATGACTTTCCTATAGACTTCATTAGTTGAATTGATGAACATGCTTTAGCTATGCTTTTTAAGAGTGAATTGCTTATGGGATCCATGAGATTGTGTTGAGCATGTTATTAGCTTAGATAAGGTAGTACCTCCTTGAACATGAGAGATTTTGAATATTCATGCATATTGGGTTGTTAGATGTGGTTCCTACTTTCTTTTGATACATTTGAGTTTGTTTAGCTTGGAGTTGATGTTTCCTCCTTATTTATGTGTATTACATGTATAATGGGCTGATAGAGTTAGTTTAACCCCTCTTATGATGTTTTGAGAACGTCCTATCTTGGAGTCGATAGTTCCTACTTGGTTTCATTCATTGCATTGATAGGTTGGGCTGTTAGTTCCACTCCTAAGCTTTTAGAACTAGTTTGAATCTCATTCGAGGATGAATGGTCCCAAGGGGGGGATATTGTAACACCCCGTAGTCACAAGACCTAAATANAGGCAAGTCAAGAAGTTGAGAAACAAAGAAGTCGCTTTCGTGAAAGTTTTGTAGAAGAATCGATTGGTTGAGGGTGCTACTTCGGAGGCCGAGGCAGATATGATGTCTCAAGATCCTCTTTTTTTCCTTTCTACTCCTACTCTAGCTTAAGGTAATGCGTTCCTCTTGGTTTGACCTTTGTTTTGGGAGTCATGTGTTTTTATGTGTTTTCATGATTTCTGTATGTTATGCATGTTCATGAAAAAATGTGTTTTGAATGAAAATGAGTTTACATGCTTGATTTTCCTCATGTTATTGTGCATTGAGTATGAGTTTCCTATAGACTTCATGAGTTGAATTGATGAACATGCTTTAGCAATGCTTTTTGAGAGTGAATTGATTATGGGATCCATGAGATTGTGTTGAGCATGTTATTAGCTTAGAGAAGGTAATACCTCCTTGAACATGAGAAATTTTGAATATTCATGCATATTGGGTTGTTATATGTAGTTCCTACTTTCTTTTGATACATTTAAGTTTGTTTAGCTTGGAATTGATGTTTCCTCCTTATTTATGTGCATTGCATACATAATGGGCTGATAGAGTTAGTTTAACCCCTCTTATGATGTTTTGAGAACGTCCTATCTTGGAGTCGATAGTTCCTTCTTGGTTTCATTCGTTGCATTGATAGGTTGGGCTGTTAGTTCCACTCCTAAGCTCTTAGAACTAGTTTGAATCTCATTCGAGGATGAATGGTCCCAAGGGGGAGATATTGTAACACCTCGTAGTCACAAGACCTAAATAGCAGCTTTCGACCACCCACGGCCCGTGGATTGGACCATAGACCGTAGGTGTGGTCCGTGGTTGACATGCCCAAGTAAAATCTTAGGGTTTAGAACCACGTCCTGACCAATGGACCGTTGGTCAGACCATGGTCCGTGGTTCAAAGTCCCAGAAGTCAGGTTGCTGAACCCAAGTAATCTCATGAGATCCTCCATCTCACTATCAATATCCACTCGGTGCTAAGCATAAATTTCCACGGAATAGTCTTGGGCATGATAGTGAGATGGAGGATCTCATGAGATTACTTGGGTTCAGCAACCTGACTTCTGGGACTTCGAACCACGGACCATGGTCTGACCAATGGTCGCACATAGGTCGGATTTCCAAAGTAATCTCATGAGATGGAAACTCCCCCGTAGTAGAGGCCGGGTTTCTAGAAGCAATATCTTTATCCCATAACTATGTGCCTGATGCATATCGTGACCAACGACACTAACTTACAGTACGAGTGTTTACGATCATCGATAATATAATAACCCAACCAAGGGTTGGGGTCGTGTCCCAAGGGAGTGGTTTTGAGAATTAGTAAAAAAATAAAATTTAGTTCTAACTAGTCGCAGCTTAAGACATTAGCGATTAAAAACATTGTAAATTAAAAGGGGTGACACAAAAATGTCAAATATGAATTGGGGTTTTTGTCACAAGTAGTAAAAACAATAAAAAAATAACAAGAAGATCAAGTATGGGGACAAGTTCTTGTGGTGTGACTGCAATACAAGTTGAGATAAATCGTTGGGTACATGCTATCAATAGGAAATTTGCAAGATAACAGTGACTAGGCTAAGCTTTAGATGGAAATAAGTTCCTTTTGGGACAACTTACCCTGTTTCAAATGCGTTCCTCTTGGACACCCGTTTACCGCATGAAGTCTAGCCTACGCCTTACCCCACTCACTCTCTCGAGCTGAGTGTTAGGATATGGGACTAGGGCCCCTCTCGGGCTGAACCTCATGTCGACCCACTCCTTAGGCCATCAGTCTAGCAGTCTTGGTTTCGTGACCTCCCTCTCGGGAAAGCCGAAAACACATGGGTGATTTTGTATTTGCAACTACAAACCCATTAAATTAAACCACAACCACTAGGTGAAATCACCATTAAAATACATCTATCCTATCAACAAGCAAGACCCAACAACAATATCAACACATATTTGCTAAATCACACCCCAAGAATGGGGTTTTTAGCCACACATCAAGAAATAACAAAATACACCTAAAATGATACTAAAATCAAATGGGTATAAGGAATTAAACCTTGATTTAAGTAAAGGAAGAAGAATGGAGAAGACCCATTTCCAACTTGGGGAAGATGAAATCCTTCTTTCTTCAAGTCTCCCAAAAACCTTCTCCAAACTTGACAGAAAATATCCCAAAAGTACTAATAAGCCATTTTAGAAAATCTATCCACTACCACAAATATATTATCATGTCCTCTTTTAGTCTTAGGAAGTCCCAACACAAAATCCATAGAAATATCCATCCACGGACCATTAGGAGTAGGAAGAAGAGTATACTTACCTTGGGGCCTAGTCGTGAATTTGGCTTGCTTGCATTCTAAACATTGTCCAAAAATTCTCTCCACATCATGCTTCATCTTGGGCCAAAAGAACTGCTCCTTAAGAATATCAAGTGTTTTTGGTACCCCAAAGTGTCCCATCAAACCACCACTATGAGCCTCCTTGACAAATAACTCTCTCCATGAGCTCATGGGCACACATGCTCGGCCATCTTTGAACAAAAAACCATCAACCAATTGGTACCTATCAACTCGCTTCCCCTGACTAAGATTATCAACATATCTTTGAAGTCGGAATCCATAGAATAGAATCCCTTTAAGCTTTCAGACCCCATCATTCTAGAAACCAAGGTATTGACCAATATAAACCTTCTTGATAGAGCATCCGCTACCACATTCTCTTTGCCTTGCTTGTAGTTGATCACATATGGAAAGATTTCAATGAATTCAACCCACTTTGCATGTCACTGGTTCAACTTGGATTACCCCTTTAGATGCTTCAAGGACTCATGATCGGCCCTTATCACGAACTCTTTGTGCCACAAGTAGTGTTGCCAATGAGCCAACACTCGCACAAGTGCATACAATTCCTTGTTATAAGTTGAGTACTTGAGCGCAGCTCCCTTTAACTTTTCACTAAAGAAAGCTAATGGTTTTCCTTTTTGCATCAACACACCACCTATACCAACACCTGAAGCATCACATTCAATTTCAAAGGCCTTGTCAAAGTTGGGTAGTTGGAGCAAGGGTGCAGAACTCAACATCAATTTCAAGGCTTGAAAAGACTTCACCTGCTCCTCACCCCATACTAAAGGTACGTCTTTCTTGATCAATTAGGTCAAAGGAGAAACAATTGAACTAAATCCCTTCACAAATCACCGATTAAAACTTGCTAACCCATGAAAACTTCTTACCTCGGTTGCTCTAGTTGGGGTCGGCCAAGTCTTGATGGACTCCACCTTCTCTTCATCGACCTCAATCCCATTTGCACTAACCACAAAACCTAAAAACACAATTTTATCAACACAAAATGAACATTTCTTGAAATTAGCAAAGAGACGCTCTCGTAGTAGGACATCAAATACTTGTTTCAAATGGGATACATGTTCTTCCATTGTCTTACTATACACAAGTATGTCATCAAAATACACCACAACAAACTTGTTGATGAAAGGTTTGAGAACATGGTTCATCAATCTCATGAAAGTGCTTGGGGCATTTGTCAATCCAAATGGCATCACAAGCCATTCATACAACCCAAACTTTGTCTTGAAGGCCGTCTTCCACTCATCACCCAGTTTCATACGAATTTGATGATACCCACTTCGAAGGTCAATCTTGGAGAAAATAATAGAACCACATATCTCATCAAGCATATCATCAAGTCGAGGAATGGGATGTCGATACATCACTGTGATCTTATTTACGGCTCTACAATCAATATGCATTCTCTAAGTGCCATCCTTTTTGGGAACAAGAATTACCGATATGGCACAAGGACTTAGGCTTTCTTTGATCAACCCCTTCTCAAGAAGCTCTTCCACTTGTCTTGATAGCTCTTTGGTTTCTGCCGGGTTACTCCTATAAGCTGGACAATTGGGGATTTGTGAACCCGATATAAAATCTATTTGGTGCTCGATTCCCCTCAGGGGTGGTAATCCAGTGGACATCTCATCTGGAAATAGCTCATCATAGCCCTGCAAAAGAGAAGAAATAATACTAGGCAAAGTGCTAGTAACTTGGTTAGCATGTAACAAAAGGTTGGTGTTGACAAGGCACACTAGAAAGCAGTCCTCATCCACACACTTTAAACACTTGCTTGGCTTTGCTATCATGCACATGTTTTTCTTATTTTTAGCCAAGGCACACCCCTCATTTGGAATGATAGTGGAACTTTCGCCTTCACCTTTTGCCTCTTCGATTTTTATTCTCTCCTGAAGCTCCCTCATAGCCCGATAATCCTCACTCACTTTATATGGAGTGAGAGGTGCAAGCACATACTTTTTTACCTTCAATCACAAAAGTGTATTTGTTGGATCTCCCTTGGTGCACAACATCTCTATCAAATTGCCAAGGTCTCCCCAATAGTAGGTGACATGCCAACATGGGAACCACATCACAAACCAATTCTTCATTGTACTTTCCCACACTAAATTTAATACTTGCTTGTTTGAGGACCTTCATCTCTCCACTCTCATTGAGCCATTGTAGGTTATAAGGATTGGGATGCTTGCTGGTTTGTATTTTCATACGCTCCACCAAGGAACTACTCACCACATTGGTGCAACTTCCGTTATCAATGATTAAAGAACACACTTTATCTTGGATTTTGCACCTAGCATGAAATAGATTCTCCCTTTGGTCAAGTTCTTCTTTTGCAAGGGCTCCCATAACTCTTCTCACAGCACATGAAAGATTGACATTCATGTTCAAGTCTTCATCATCATCAAGCAACGAATTTCCCTTCTCCATGAAGCAAGAAAAATTCACCCTCTCATCCAACCTTTCTTCTTCATCCCTGAAGCGCCTTTCTCTCTTTCACCCCTATCTCTGTCTCCCTCATTTTTTTCTTCATCTTCAGTCTTATATCCATCACGAAGAGCGACAATTGTTCTCCTATTTGGACACTCACTAGCAACATGTCCCCTCCCTTGGCATCTGAAGCATTGAATTGTAGAGGGTCAAGGAAAGTTAGGTTTAACAAAGTTACCTTCTTGTGCTTGCTCACTTGACTTGGGCAGCTTGACCTCCACCTTTAGGTTTCTCCCTAGAGGATGTCGTCTTCCAATTATCTACACCTTTGCTCCATGTGGAAGTTAAAGAACTTTTGCCTTTGTATGACTTTTCTTCTTTCAAATCTGCTTCTACCTTTGAGGCATCATGGAAAGCCGCTTCAAGAGTCTCATAGTGCTTAAGCTTCAAGGGCTTCAAGATATCATACCTCAAGTTTGCCACGAATCGTATTACCGTACATTCCATATTCTCTTCAATTTTAGACTTCATCCGCAAGTTCTCAAACTCATCATAATATTCTTCCACACTTTTGGTACCTTGCCTCAACATGCACACCTTCTTGAGCACCTCTTGGTAGTAGTTTGGAGTCAAGTATCTCAACTCCATAAGTGCAATCAACT
>NC_064289.1:48487255-48514576 GCF_019186545.1 Solanum stenotomum | reverse complement strand
AGCAGTCTTGGTTTCGCGACCACCCTCTCGGGCAAGCCGAAAACACATGGGTGGTTTTGTATTTGCAACTACAAACCCATTAAATTAAACCACAACCACTAGGTGAAATCACCATTAAAATACATCTACCCTATCAACAAGCAAGACCCAATAACAATATCAACACATATTTGATAAATCACACCCCAAGAATGGGGGGTTTTAGCCACATATCAAGAAATAACAAAATACACCTAAAATGATACTAAAATCAAATGGGTATAAGGAATTAAACCTTGATTTAAGCAAAGGAAGAAGAATGGAGAAGACCCATTTCCAACTTGGGGAAGATGAAATCCTTCTTTCTTCAAGTCTCCCAAAAACCCTATCCAAACTTGAGAGAAAATATCCCAAAAAGTACTAATAAGCCATTTTAGAAAATCAATCCACTACCACAAATATATTATCATGTCCTCTTTTAGTCCTAGGAAGTCCCAACACAAAATCCATATAAATATCCATCCACGGACCATTAGGAGTAGGAAGAAGAGTATACTTACCTTGGGGCCTAGTCGTGAATTTGGCTTGTTTGCATTCTAGACATTGTCCAAAATCCTCTCCACATCATGCTTCATCTTGGGCCAAAAGAACTGCTCCTTAAGAATATCAAGTGTTTTTGGTACCCCAAAGTGTCCCATCAAACCACCACTATGAGCCTCCTTGACAAATAACTCTCTCCATGAGCTCATGGGCACACATGCTCGGCCATCTTTGAACAAAAAACCATCAACCAATTGGTACCTATCAACTCGCTTCCCCTGACTAAGATTATCAACGTATCTTTGAAGTCGGAATCCATAGAATAGAATCCCTTTAAGCTTTCAAACCCCATCATTCTAGAAACCAAGGTATTGACCAATACAAACCTTCTTGATAGAGCATCCACTACCACATTCTCTTTGCCTTGCTTGTAGTTGATCACATATGGAAAGGTTTCAATGAATTCAACCCACTTAGCATGTTGCTGGTTCAACTTGGATTACCCCTTGAGATGCTTCAAGGACTCATGATCGGCCCTTATCACGAACTCTTTGTGCCACAAGTAGTGTTGACAATGAGCCAACACTCGCACAAGTGCATAAAATTCCTTGTTATAAGTTGAGTACTTGAGCGTAGCTCTCTTTAACTTTTCACTAAAGAAAGCTAATGGTTTTCCTTTTTGCATCAACACACGACCTATACCAACACCTGAAGCATCACATTTAATTTCAAAGGCCTTATCAAAGTTGGGTAGTTGGAGCAAGGGTGCAGAACTCAACATAAATTTCAAGGTTTGAAAAGACATCTCCTGTTCCTCACCCCATACTAAAGGTATGTCTTTCTTGATCAGTTCGGTCAAAGGAGCAACAATTGAACTAAATCCCTTCACAAATCGCCGATAAAAACTTGCTAACCCATGAAAACTTCTTACCTCGGTTGCACTGATTGGGGTCGGCCAAGTTTTGATGGACTCCACCTTCTCTTCATCGACCTTAATCCCATTTGCACTAACCACAAAACCCAAAAACACAACTTTATCAACACAAAATGAACATTTCTTGCAATTAGCAAAGAGACGCTCTCGTAGTAGGACATCAAACACTGGTTTCAAATGGGATACATGTTCTTCCATTGTCTTACTATACACAAGTATGTCATCAAAATACACCACAACAAAACTTGTTGATGAAAGGTTTGAGAACATGGTTCATCAATCTCATGAAAGTGCTTAGGGCATTTGTCAATCCAAATGGCATCACAAGCCATTCATACATCCCAAACTTTGTCTTGAAGGCCATCTTCCACTCATCACCCAGTTTCATACGAATTTGATGATACCCACTTCGAAGGTCAATTTTGGAGAAAACAATAGAACCACATAGCTCATCAAGCATATCATCAAGTCGAGGAATGGGATGTCGATACTTCACTGTGATCTTATTTAGGGCTCTACAATCAATACACATTCTCCAAGTGCCATCCTTTTTGGGAACAAGAATTACCGGTATGGCACAAGGACTTAGGCTTTCTTTGATCAACCCCTTCTCAAGAAGCTCTTCCACTTGTCTTGACAGCTCTTTGGTTTCTGCCGGGTTACTCCTATAAGCTGGATGATTGGGGATTTGTGAACCCGATATAAAATCTATTTGGTGCTCGATTCCCCTCAAGGGTGGTAATCCAATGGGCATCTCATCTGGAAATAGCTCATCATAGCCTTACAAAAGAGAAGAAATAATACTAGGCAAATTGCTAGTAACTTGGTTTGCATGTAACAAAAGGTTGGTGTTGACAAGGAACACTAGAAAGCAATCCTCATCCACACACTTTAAACACTTGCTTGGCTTTGCTATCGTGCACATGTTCTTCTTATTTTTAGCCAAGGCACACCCCTCCTTTGGAACGATAGTGGAACTTTCGCCTTCACATTTTGCCTCTTCGATTTTTATTCTCTCCCGAAGCTCCCTCATAGCCCGATAGTCCTCACTCACTTGATATGGAGTGAGAGGTTCAAGCACATACTTTTTACCTTCAATCACAAAAGTGTATTTGTTGGATCTCCCTTGGTGCACAACATCTCTATCAAATTGCCAAGGTCTCTCCAACAGTAGGTGACATGCCAACATGGGAACCACATCACAAACCAATTCTTCATTTTACTTTCCCACACTAAATTGAATACTTGCTTGTTTGAGGACCTTCATCTCTCCACTCTCATTGAGCCATTGTAGCTTATAAGGATTGGGATGCTTGCTGGTTTGTATTTTCATACGCTCCACCAAGGAACTACTCACCACATTGGTGCAACTTCCGTTATCAATGATTAAAGAACACACTTTATCTTGGATTTTGCACCTAGCATGAAATAGATTCTTCCTTTGGTCAAGTTCTTCTTTTGCAAGGGCTCCCATAACTCTTCTCACAGCACATGAAAGATTGACATTCATGTTCAAGTCTTCATCATTATCAAGCAACGACTTTCCCTTCTCCATGAAGCAAGAAAAATTCACCTTCTCATCTAACCTTTTTTCTTCATCCCTGAAGCGCCTTCCTCTCTTTCACCCCCATCTCCCTCTCCCTTATTTTTTTCTTCACCCGCATCTTCATCTTTAGTCTTATAGCCATCACGAAGAGCGACAATTGTTCTCCTATTTGGACACTCACTAGCAACATGTCCCCTCCCTTGGCATCTAAAGCATTGAATTGTAGAAGGTCGAGGAAAGTTAGGTTTAACAAAGTTACCTCCTTGTGCTTGCTCACTTGCCTTGGATTTGTAATCAAGCTTGACTTGGGCAGCTTGACCTCCACCTTTAGGTTTCTCCCTAGAGGATGTCGTCTTTCAATTATCTATACCTTTGCTCCATGTGGAAGTTAAATAACTTTTGGCCTTGTATGACTTTTCTTCTTTCAAATCTGCTTCTACCTTTGAGGCATCATGGAAAGCCGCTTCAAAAGTCTCATAGTGCTTAAGCATCAAGGGCTTCAAGATATCATACCTCAAGTTTGCCACGAATCGTATTACCATACATTCCATATTCTCTTCAATTTTAGACTTCATCTGTAAGTTCTCAAACTTATCATAATATTCTTCCACACTTTTGGTACCTTGCCTCAACATGTACACCTTCTTGAGCACCTCTTAGTAGTAGTTCAGAGTCAAGTATCTCAACTCCATAAGTGCAATCAACTTTTGCCAAGTTGGTAACTCGTAGTTATGATGGCTCTCCCTTTCCCTCCTCTTGGACTCCCACCAAGTTGATGCGTACCCCTCAAATTGCATGAGAGCATACTTCGCCTTTAGAGTTTCTGAGATATTATTTGTGAGAAAGATCCGCTCACTTTGAATCTTCCATTCCAAGAACTCATCGAGGTCACTACTTCCTTTAAACCTTGGAAGTGTGACCTTGATAGTGTTAAAGCCCCTATCTTGATAATCATTCCTCTCCCTAAACCTATTTCCTCTATTTCCAATCCTATAGCCTCTATGTCCCATTCTATCTCCTCTATTCCCATATTCTTGATCTCTCATGCCTCGGTCCCACCCTAAGTCTCGAGGTCGTACTCCTTCCCTTTGTACTCTATTTCCATCCCTACCCCCATGCTCCCAAGACTCATCATTATTGAACTCCTCATGAATTTCATCTTAGAGAGTATTTTGGTATTGGTAGTCTTGGTAGGACATTTGTGGTGCATTTTGTGGATCTGATGTGTAGGGTTCATAAAATGATGCATTTGAATCATTTCGAAATGGTGTTTGGTATTGGACTTGGTAGGCCACAAAAGGAAGATTATCCTATGGCGGGTGATAGGGTTGTGGATTTGGATGTGGCGTAGGCTGTCTTAGGTGGTTTCGAGGGTTGGGAGTTTGGAAAGTGGGGCGTTGGTAGTTTCGGGTTTGGCTTTGTGGAAGAGAACATAGATTATGAGCTTGTCCCGGAGCAAGGGTGGAGGAATGCACCGATGCCCTCCTTATCTCCTCATATTCGGGTTGAATTGCTTTCCTTCTATTCTCATTTTCCACCCGTACCAACCTTTCTTCCTTACCTCTCATCCTTCAATTCATTTTCGCTACTTGCTTAGAGATGTTGGCGAGAACCTCCATGATGTTCTCCGAGCCCTCCCCAATTGGACCTGTATTAGACATGATACCTATAAAACTCAACAAACGAGGTTAGTAGAAAAGCCTCACGTCACTCGTATGTAGCTCTCAACTCACCTTCTTTGGTGTCGTCTCAAAATTGATAGTGAACTAGCTCCGTTCAATCAACTCAAGATCACCTATCCTTTGTGATGGAGTGGATTCTTGTGACTCTCTGAAGAAGGACGGCCCAAAAAAACTAACGGGCTTGAATCAAGAAGGTTATCAACGAATTAAGATGAGAATAGTAGAATAAAGAAGCACCAAAAGATTCGGACTCAAAATAAACCAAGTAACAAAAGTAGAAGAATTACTTGTTGTTACTTAATTTGAAGGATCAAAGAAATGATTTGATGATTAAAAACTAGTTAACAAGTAATCAAAGATGTTAATTAATTGTTAAATAGTCAAAAAAAAAATAGAAGAAAAATGAGTTTAGAAGAAGAAGAGGTGAATTTGAACACTTAGAAAAATTTAAGCCTCAAAGAAGTTCATCACTTGTAAGACTTTGATTGGATGATTAAAACTAGTTAACAAGTAATTAAAGATGTTAATTAATTGTTAAATAGTTAAGGAATTGAAGGGAAAAATGGTTGAAAAAGAATCACGAAGTTTGGACAATTAGAAAAATTTCTAGGTCCAAAAAACTTCCACACTTGGAATATTTTTGGGGTCTTAAGAAAAACCTGCAGGTTTTGGTCTCTGAAACTGACGCACACACGCCTCAGGTGCGACTGGGCGTCACTGGCAGGTTGCCTGCTGATGCAATGTCGTGTGGCAGATGGCAACTGATGTGGCTGCTGATATGTCGGTCCACGTAGATCTTTTTGTTATTTTTTTTCAAAATTCCACTAATGGACCCCAAAAAAACACCTTTGACCAACTTTGACTTGAAAAGTTGAATCAAATGTACTTTCTTCTTTCTTCTTTTTCAGGAACAACTTGAAGACACCAAGAACACATTGAACACCAAAAACACAAACTAAACCCAATATACTACTCGGAATTGGCTCAAAATTTAGGATTTTCTTCCCTTCAACTAAGAGAACAAATCCCACTAATTATTAACCTCCAATTTCTCCTCAATCAAAAGACCCACTTTCAAAATTTGAAAGTTTGAAAAGCTTGAAACCCTTCAATGATAACTTCACTTCTACAACTCCAAATTGAACAAAATTTGAAACCTAGACTCAAAAAACACTAGGGAACAAGGATCTAGTGTCAAAAACAACAAATCAAAAAAGATTTTGACAATTTTTTTGGACTCTTTTTAAAAAAAACTAAGACTAGATTTGTAAGAACAAATCTAAACCTAGGCTTTTGATACCAAATGATAAAGATCAAACAAGGAAAGGAGCAAAAAAATAAAGGATATGTGGATTAATACTCAAGCTATTGAAATTATGGGCAACAAGGGACTAAAACCCTCACCTCCCAATTGACTTCAACAACCAAAATTCAACCCAAGGAAGAATAATCAAATGAAACCAAGAATCACAAAGGGGTAACACTTTGATTAATCAAACCCAAGAAGTTAACTAGCAATCCTAAGAGTTCACCCTAATTACTCACTAATTACTCACTAAGAAGATATTACAATTTGAGAGTCAATATTCAATATAGTCTAAGTCTTCCAAAATAAAAGAGACTACTATTTATACTAATAAAATAAACAAGACACTTCTTTGACAATTTTACCCTTAATGAGGTAAGGGTCTTGTTTGGTTGTCTTCTTTTGTGAATTTTTGAAAATAAAATAAAGAAGACATTTATTTGACAATTTTACCCTTAATGAGATAAGGGCCTTGTTTGGTTGCCTTCTTTTGTTAGCTCTTGAATTCATGAAATGGCCATTTGCACACATGGCCTCTTTCCTTCTTCCTCCTCATTTTGATGTACCTTACACACATTGTATGTCCTTCTTTGATGACCTTCAAGCTCCTCTAATGCTTCCCTTTTCATGAACATTGTTTGTAGGTCATGGAGATCCTTTGCTTGACTTCGTGTGAGTGGTCTTGAGGGGTACATGCCACTCATGTTAGTGTCATCCATGTTGCCCATGTTATCAACAACAGTCTAGACTTTCGCTTTACTTTTATNTGTGTATAATTTACTAACCCTTACCTTTACCTCATATTAGACATCATAATCGATGTTTGGCTTAGTTATTACTTCGCACCAATCGACACTAGCCTATTAGATAGTATCACACTAAATCTATGTTGATAATTCTTTTCTTGTTAATTACCTCCTTGGTCCGGCAAGTAGTAACAAGGCGAGTTCTAACGTTGGCCACCGTTAAAAAAACTTCTAAACGAAAGAATTATCAATGCATGCAAAATACTATTCAAGAATTGCTTATTTACTATTCATACTTTGTTAATCGTTCCTGGTTCCCACAACCCTAGTTATGAAAGTTAGCTACTCATTATCTCAAAAACACAATCAAAATTTATTAAAATAAATATGCTTGTGTTAATCATAAAAAGTTAAGAACAATAGCTAAACTATCTTTTATTAATCACGAATACAAATAAATAATAGAGGAGAAGAAAGAATAAATCACAATTCTTCGGCCTCCACGGCGGCTCTTCCAAAGTTCCTAGGCTAGAAGAAAATTTATATTGTGTCTTGTATCTTGGTTCTTGACTTTCTCCAAGAATAACTTTTTATGCCTATTTATAGATATAGAAACCCTAAATAAAATAATTGAGTTCATCTTAAATTAGGAAATCATTACCAAAAGGAATCGAATTCCTTTTTATTTTCGGTGAAGCTATCCGCGTCAATTTTCTTTTGCTGTTGTAGCCTTCCATTGTGAGACGTGTACAGTAGAGGTAAATTGAAAATTTCCAATTGCAGCGCCTTTCCTTATATACATAAATATATTATTTTATTCAATTTAATCCATTAAGCTGTCTGCTTGATTTTCTTCTTCAACCTTCCATCTTTAATTCGTTTTAGCTCCAAACTTCTTTATTTTTTCACCAATTTAATCCTACAAATAAAATATACCATTTAGCACAATTCATAAAATTCATGCTCATAAAGGGCATATATAAATAATAAATGTGAGGAAATAATGATTAAAAATATGTATTTTTAGTCTCACATCAGTCAACTCATGAAGAGATTGTGACTTGTAATAAGCATCGTGAATGTTTGCTAATTCTTGAAAGTGAATAAGTCAAAATATGAAGAAAAAAAATATAAATAAGAACATATTCATGTATGGTTGGAAATATGCTACAACTCTCCTCTACGGGAGGTTTGAGAGAAATAAATAAATTTTATTTAGCAGGAATGGTCAATGGTTGTGTACGTTTATACGTCATAAATATTATGGTAGGTTTATTGTAAACTACCGAAAGGACAAAGAGAAAGATGTAATTATTGCCTATAATGGATGTGGCCATAACCAAAATAATATTATTGTGTGGCAATATAAATTTGTCATTGATTGTGTACCTATGGTACAACAAAAGTAAAACAAGAAACCTGTCTTGCTTGTAATAATTTTGACCATGACAATAATGACGTAATTTCCTCCTTGAAGGAGATGCTCACCATACGAATGGTGTCATGGAATAAGTGATAGTACACAAAATTAATTGTAAGCTCTAACGAGTTGTGTTATTATCGAAGAATAATGAGGTTGTAGTAAGTCTCAAAAGAAACTCTTTAAGTTTCAGATGAATTGAAAAAAAATATTATATTGAGACAATAAATTATGAAAAGATTTCATATTACTACAACTAGAGCAGGTTATAAATATTTATGTAAAAGATTACCCATTTTTGCCACTTGTTTGTTGCACACAAACATGGGCATGCTAATGGAGTCACATGCAAAAGTAAACTATCAGTGTACTGAAATAAAGATCAGTTGGCATGACTGGTTGACCATTCTGGTTTAAATGTGAGCAAAAGTAGTTGAGAAGTGTGGTTATATATTAAAGAAATAAAAGATTCTTCAAGAATTCTCTTGTGCTGCTTATTCTTATGATAAAATGATCATTGTACCAGCTAAGGTTGGGATTGTATCCCCTGAGGTTTTGGAACGTATAACAAAAAAGGTGAATATGGGTTGGTTCTCCTGCCATGTTGATCATCTGCAATTATATGATTTTGATAATTACATTTATGTGATAGTCACATGTGCTTTGATATCAGCTTACAAATTGATTTTTGAAGGTCGTTTACTCGAATTTTTAGATCAAGAGAACATTAAATATTGATAATGTTGGTTGGTTTAGAAGAAATTGTATGTCTCAAATTATAGCTAAACCATTAGTTATGAGAACAAATCTCCAAAAAAGAAATTTGGTATGAGATGAATTTATTTAACATGTAGCAACACTTGTACGCATCAAGCCAACAATAGTCCCCTATCAAAATTGGTTCAAGGTCAGGAACCAAATAATATTCATCTAAAACGGTGTATGTGCGGTTATGATTTAATTACTCCACCATGCACAAAGATTAATTCCCAAATGTGCTGGGATGAATGTTAGATTTTCTAACATTAGGGGGAGAGATGATTGATAGTGAAGTAACATGGCGAATTCTTACTGGAGGTATACTAGTGGTGGAAACTCATATATTTCTCTCTTTGTGAAGTAACATGGCGGATGTTTACATGTTACATAATTAGGCAATGTGAAATAATATAATCTATTGAAAGTAGCTATTTAACTAAATATTGACCATAACTTAAATATTTTAATAGTATATAACAAAACAATAAACTTTAGCTAATTCTTATATATCACATTCATAGGTTCTTCATTAAATATTATCGTCTTCGAAAAAATAGAAGAACTACTATATGGCTAGTGAAATCAAAAACATATTTCTTATAATTGTGGATATAATCTCTATCGTAACTGATATAGGATTATCCGACAAAGAGGAATTTTGGCTAGGAATCCGACTTATCTAAAAATTAGATTTGTTGTGTTTACAGACTATTTCTTTTTACATAAATTTCCTTTAGCCAGGTTCAAATCTAATGAAAAAGTGAAAAAATTCAGATATTAAAAATGAGTAATTGATGATTGGTTAACCATTCAATTTTTTTTCCTGAAATGATTTAGTGTGAAAAGAAATTCATACATACATTACAAATAAGTAAAGGAGAGTTATTCATTCAAACTTTTTCCTAAAATGATTTTTTAGACAATGTTTTATCTTTAATCTTTGAATATCGTGTTAATTGATGAGTTTGGAATTTCGACTCATTTCAGATTTAATATTCATAGTTTTATTGTCCTTAACTGATGTTTAAGTACTAAATTGCAGTTATGAAGGCATAAGAGCAAGACAAGGACATTACCAGGTAAAAAGGAGTGGAAAAGCTGACATTCACAAAGACCACTTAGCGTGCCAAAAGTTACAGCGTGCCAGCCTTGGGGAAAAACCAACTCGACGATGGAAATGGCATTTCGGCGAACCGCCGAATGGATCGAAGACAAGGATCCTGATCGCCTAAATTTACAGAAGTTGAATGGTTAAGAGGCAAGTAAGCAAGGTAATGAAGAAAGATACTTGGTGCATCACCGACCTGGTCATCGATGCTCGACTAATTCCGCCGATTGGTCCAAAAGCTGAAAATCTGGAAGAGTATAAATGCAATTTTTTTAAATGATGAAAAGGAGTTTCAAAATTTTGAGCGAATGTTCTGAGTGTTTGAGAATTCTTACTTTGAGTTTTTGATTCCAAACACTGTTTTTAGAGTTTTTGAGTAGAATTTTAAATTGGGTTTTGATTGTAAGTTAATTTCAAACATTGTGAAGACTCAAATTTTGTTGCCCAGCTGATAGAGAACATAGTTGGTAATATTTTCTGCTTTTCATAATGTGTGGCTAAAACTGCCATTATTAGGGGTGTGATTATATGAATAATTGTCTCAATCTGTTTGTGGGTATTAATAATTACTGATTTAATTAATGTTTTGAAATGGGTTTGATTGATAACCGAGTTTTAATTCATGAATTGTAGTTTCAAATACAGTTCTAGCCTAGTGTTCTATGCTTGCTTGAGAAAGAGGTTTTGGAATTAAAGTTATCAATTGATGATTGTAGTGATTGGGTTGTTGTGGATTCAGCTTGAGAAAGTGAGTCTTAATTCGATCCTACCAATCTAGATCGAGAGAGTAGATTAATTGAGGTTTTGAGTTGTTCATAATTGTTATACTTGTCAAGGTTAGAGAGAACTCGCCTGAATCATGATAGTTGATCGAGAGATAACTATTATATCTAGAGTCTAGCCTACCCACTAAGATTCAACGGTTTTCAGTAATAGTAATCACCCGTATAGAAAAATTGGCAATTAATTGATCGAATCCCTAAGGATCACTTTCTACTTGATTACTCCTATGTTTTCATAGTGATAATTGACAAATCTAATCCCCCCATTTGACAATAGTTGTTAACCCCTGCAACTTATGTTCCTTGTTTCGATAAATTCTATTTCTACAACCAATTAGAACACATTTTTCACTTCGTAATTGAATTCTCTACCGTATCTCTCCCTGTGGGATCGACCTCAACTCTTCGTTGGGTTTATACTAGATTGTGATCGCCTACACTTAGAATTGGATGAAGTGTAGTTGAGCGTTATAAAAATTGGCGCCTCTGCCAAGAGTGGTGTTTAGAATTCTTTTAATGAAGTTTATATGTGATATAATCATGTAGTTGAATCGACTTACTTTGTTTGTGTGTTTTGTTGTCTTCTCATCAACAGATGACGAGATGAGTGTGAACGGAAGCAACGCTAGCCAACTTGGACATCAAGATGACATCGATAACTTGAATGATGTCAATGAATCTCAATTGGGTCATGTAGGTGCTATTTGTTTCCCTCCGTCGTGGGAAATACGTATTCCATATGACTAGCACGATGTTTCAGCTATTGCAAATAAAGGGTTTATTCGGAGGGCTGGCTCATGAGGATCCCCAAGACCATATTCGGAATTTTGTGGATGTGTGTGGTCCATTTTCATTCAAGAACATCTCACAAGAGTCAATCCGGCTTCGGTTGTTTCCTTTTTCTTTGATCAGGGAAGAAAAAAATGGCTAGTTGACCTACCAAGGGATTCAATTACGTCTTGGGAAGAGCTTACCGAGGTGTTCTACGTAAGATATTTTCCTCCTTCGAAGATGATGGCATTGAGATATAATATTCAGGGCTTCAAACGTTTGGATGGTGAACCAATCCATGAGACATGGCTGAAGTTTCAGAAGCAGTTACTCCAATGAACAACTCATGGACTCCCGAACAACGTGTTGTTACAACATTTCTACCGGAGTCTAGATTCAATCAACAAGGGTGTGGTTGACCAGCTTGTCCAAGAGGAATTATGCAGCAACCTTTCGACATGGCATCGAATCTTCTTGATGGGATGACGAAGATAAACCGTGTTTGGTACACTAGGGAGGATCTAGTGTCTCCTATGACCTTCAGGATGAAAAAGACCAAGAGAGGGATGAAAACATGGCTAAAATGATAACCCAAATGGATCTTTTGACAAAACATGCCATGGGTAGTGGTTCTAAGGCTGTGAACGCATTTGAAGTTAGCAGAGTAAATCCCGATGATGCACACTTTGAAGCCTTGTACAATGAAGAAGTACACTTTCTAGCAAATCAAGGAGGAGGTTTCCACCAAAATTATCCAAGGCTAGGCGGGAACCAAGGTTGGAATAGAGAGCGCGATGAAGGTTGGAAGGGCCGTAATAAGGATTGGTGTGACCGTGGTACAAACTGGAGGGAGCGAGACGGTGACAAAGAGAGATATGTACCTCCCCATGAACGTCAAAATCCAAAAAAGCAGGGCTGACCTAGAAAATTTCCGCACTGAAGATATGTTTGTACGCATTCTCAATAAAGTGGAAGGGTAGGACAAGGTGCTCAAGGAAATGAAGAGGACGTCTTAACTCTGAACCAAATGGTTACTTCTCACTCGGTGTCTATTAAACAATTGGAAACACAAATGGGTAAATCTTGACTCATGTGAACCCAAAGCCAAAAGGAGGATTATCGAGTGATACCATGGCCAACCCAAAGAATAAATCGTGAAAGTGTATCTATGTCGTGCCACAACATTAAATAAGGCGCTTCTTAGTAGGCAACCCAAGTTTCTTAGATTTTATTATTAATTTTTGAATAACGGGTGTTAGATGTGCAGGTTGAAAATTTGATGCTTTGGGAAGAGGAGCATTTAGGCGAGCCCAGGTAATAGATCAATGATTCACCGAAGAGGTCGGTGAACCCAATTCGAATTACTATTCAAAAATACTAATTAGCCAGAGGTTTTGTAAAACTCGGTGGACAAAAGAGCCATTTGGCGCATCGTTGAATGGTTGGCGACATAAGTGTGTGTCGCCAAATGGCGCGCAAACTGAAGGGTCAAAAGTCCTAAACTGTTTTTAAATTCAAAAACTCCCTTCATTTCCTATTTTCCAACTTTTGCACTTTCACAACCATAATTTAGATTTTTATTCTTGTTCGTATGCGTGAGATCAATTGCTCGAGGGGAGATTTGGTGCATTTTGCTTCAATTCTTTAGCCTAGCATTCACCTGCTCAATTTTGAGGTTGGTTATCCGAACCCAGTCTTTAACTTTCTAGTAGTTTCCAAATGCATGATCATTTCCCTTTTGATTTATGTGCGTAATAATTATTGTTTGAATGTTTATTTTTAGTATGTGGGCTTGTCATATTTTGTTTATGCGAATTTTGGCCCATAACTGTAGTATCCCGACTGTGTGAATGATAACATTATGGGTTTGTGTTGATTAAATGTTGGGTCTGGTATGGGTGTAGCGAGTAACCCCAATTTCTCTGATTGACTGATTTTTTCCAATAATAGAGCGGGTGACATCATTCTTAAGGGCAAAAGACGTCAATTGGGAAATTTTAGATAAATCGAAGGAAGTCTGAGTACCCCAAAGTCATTAATTCTATGGGTTTGGGTTTAATTGCATAGAATAGGTGTTTAATTTTAGTATCGTGGGCTGGGGTTAGAAATTGAAGGTCGGAGTCAAAATCTGGCACAAAAAACCTTTCGTCAAGCTTAGTCGAGCTCGCCGAATAGTTTAGCGGTTTTCCCAACGACCCCTGGATCACTTTTTTATCCTTCAAAATTGTTGAAAGGATTCTGTAACATTCGGCAATACTCTCTCGACGACTCACCAAATGTCTGTTAGACCATCTTTATGCGCCCCAAATTTTAGAAATTATTCTATAACTTTCAACGAGCTACTTCTAGTTCAACGAATAGTGTCGGTGATTCACCGAAAGGCTCTGGACATCGCCGACCTGTGTTGAATTCTGAGAATTTTTGTTCTAGAACATTTGGCGAGCCTGATCTGGTTAGCTGAATGGGTTCGACGACTCACCGAATAAGTCGGCGAGCTTTCCTGCATTTTTTAGTTGATGATTTTTCATATTGTTTCTAACATATTAGTCTATTTGATGTTGTTTTGCAGGTATAGCTAGACCTAAAGTTGCGGGTAGAAATCAACCACCTCGAAAGCGTGCACAGGGTATAGTGATCAACGAGGGTGCTGCACATTCCCATAGTACACAGCCTAAACCTCCTCTAACAAGGGAAAGACAAGGGTAAAAGGCATGTGCAACTAAGTCTAGCTGAGAAGAGCTCTGACAACATGGGTATCTATGCCACCCACCTCACTACATCAGAGTCCGACAGTGATGGAAATTCGGGGGGGATAGATCAACGATCTCTATGTCTGAGTTGGAGGATGATCAGACTCTCTATACTAGGAGAGCAGAGCTACTCTCCAAATCATTACATGATCCAGCCAGGATCCCAGTGCCTCCTACGCCTCCTCCGCCTCCTCCGCCTCCAGCCTAGATTGTCGAGCAAGTACCCCTGATGCCATTGGTTCAGGCACCTCCACCCCGGTCGTTGAACAGACTGAAGGCCGAGGGTTTTAGGACCATTCTTGAGGAAAAGAGATTGTCTACAGATGGAGTAGTTGATAGGTATCTAGAAGTTTGGAACATTATCAGGTTCCACAAATTTGAGATCTTCACCAAGCCCCGAGGCTCCTACATTCCTTCCTGGGTCCGAGAATTCTATGTGGAGTGTGGCAAGCTAGTGCCTAAGGGGAAGAAGAAGGCCATCTCGCTCAATCCGATTGATTATGTGGTGGTGTGGGGTAGGAAAGTTAAATGCAGCGGCACAGATATTAATAAGATGCTTGGATGCACAATCAATGTAATCCACTTCTTGGTGGATCAGATAAAGAAGAAGACCCTCGATAGTTTGAAGGATTGGTTAGCACCTTTGATTTCCGACATCACACCGTTGTGGATTGAGGTAGGTCTCCTTATAGAGAAAAATGATCTAAATGTGGCTGCCAGTTATTAGTTTGGGTTCATCATCAACACCTTGATGCCATTACAAAATGAGTCTATTCTCAGGCATCCAAAGGCTGCATTGTTGGAATGTATCATGGACCAGGAGAGACTTAATCTCGATCTAATTATTGAGCAGGAGATGGCCATGAGGGCCAAGTAGAGTCAAATTATCTCCCATTTCCGGTGTTGATCACGAAGTTGTGTAGACGTGCTTGGGTGCCTTTGATTGAGAAGACGGATGTGGAAGTGACTCTCACTTCCTCTACTGACATCTGGAGGATAAAGGCCAACTACACGAGAGATAAGGTTGAGAAAAAGAGAGTTGTACCGGTGGTTGATTTGGAGATATTGTCGACATAGGCAGTCCTTCCTACTCAGGCCGATGAGTCTGTAGGTACCCTAACACCTCCACTTCTGTCCCATCTAGTTCTACTACTATTCCCCCCTCTACTACTATTGTTTCCTGACCCCCGTTGACCAAGTCCATGTCGTTTAAGATGGGCTACCTGGCCTAGTTTGCAAATGTTTGTGCCTCTCGGGTAGAGGCTGTTGTACCTAGCTTATTGATAGGGCAATTGATGTTGTCTTATCCCCTATCAGGGCTGAGTTAAGAGAGCACTGGGAGATGATCGATCCTCATGGATTGGCGTTAGATTCCCTCACTGTGAGAGTGGAGGCTTGTGAGCAGGGTGAGAGAGTGTTTGAGGTTGTGACGGCCTTGAAGGCCGATATTGTTAGGTTGAGGCGTGTTGTGGATGACCTGAAATCCACAGATCTTTTGATGCTCTTTGGCACAGTGGACCTCATTTATGTTTCGAGCACAAATTTCTTAGGAAGTTCTGAGATCCCTCTAGCTACTACGACCG
Organism: Solanum stenotomum; assembly: GCF_019186545.1. Lineage (NCBI taxonomy): Eukaryota > Viridiplantae > Streptophyta > Magnoliopsida > Solanales > Solanaceae > Solanum > Solanum stenotomum. Next base: position 48,498,670 of record NC_064289.1, on the reverse strand, counting down.
GAGATGTTGCTAGGGCTGATAAGAATGTTGAGTCAGAGGCTCTCGACACTGATGAGGGGGATCTTAGTGTTCGCGATGCAGCTGTATATGATGACTTAGAGGACCTAAGGGGGTGATGGTACAGACAGCTGAAGAGGCATATTTGAGGGACACGTTCATGGTGGGCTCCAATGGAGCAAATGATGGTGTGGAGCCGGGCACTGATGCCCAGACTGAGGGAGTCACAAATATGCAGAGTTTACCTCAGGCTTAGCCTAACAGGGGGCTATTGATTCTCTTTCAGTTTCTTGTTTAGACATTTTATTTCTTTGTATTTGAGAACAATTGCTAGTCTAGTTTAGCAGGGTGAGCTATATTCATGCCTACCTTTATTGGGTTGTTTTTATGGATATTAGTGTTTTTTGTGAATGCTTGTATGAATGCTGGTTTTTGTTGGTATATATTGATTTTTGATCTATTGGTTTTAATGTTAATATTGGTTTTGACCTGAATTAAAAAATTTAAAATTTTTGTCACCTCTTGATATTTGTGAATGTGGTTGTTTTCTTGCAAATTTGAGTGTCAGTTGCGGTCAATATCGATGACTTAAATAGTGCTCTTGATTGAACGATATGCGTGTGCGATTCTAATGATGCAAACTTGAGTTGCATAAGTCATATGTGAACTCTTAGAATCTCATTATGAATGGCCGGTTTTTGAAATGAATCTTGTGATAATCATGGCAAGCTAGCTAAAATTGTAGAGTCGTGTTTGATGATTGTGTTGAATGTTGTGTGTGGTGATGTTGCCTTGAAATGTATGCTTGATAATACATAGAACTTGCCTCATTTGTCCAATCGACTAATGTAGGCGAATGATAGAGATGATCTTAGGCCTTATTTGTGGAGAGTGAACCAAAATTGCCATTATACTTCTTTGTGACCACCTTGTGAGAGTGTGAACCTTGCTTGGCACCGTTTGAGCCTATCCTTTTCTTTGAAAGAAACTTGAGCACACTTGACCTATTTCTTTCCCACTAAAAATCTTCATGGAGCATTGGTTATTTTGAATAGCCAACTTAGGTCAAAAGCCTAAGTTGGGGGTGTGGTGGAAAAAGGGGGAAAGTCAAGATGTTTGAGAAATTTTCCCTTTAAGGATCATGTTGAAAAAGATAGAACCCCTCCATGTTGGTTGGAAAATACGAGCAAGCGTACAGGTAGAATCATGCATGTGTTTATCTTTGAGAGTGTGAGAGTTGATTTTGATTCCGAAATTCTAGAAATTTGATGAGTTTTGTGTGAGCAATGGAATCATCGTTGGTGTGAGGGCATTTAAATGTTTTTGTTGAGCTTGAACTTGCATTTGAAGCAAGCATTGTGATCTTGAGTTCTATTTGATGATGACTAGTAACAGTTTGAAACTTAGAGTGCACACTTGGCCATTGCATGGGTAGTTTGAACATCTTATGTGCATTCATGTTGAGTTTTGAGAAGCACTATTTGTAGACATCCTTGTTGAACTTATTGATATTGTGTTTTACTTGAGCACAAGCAAAAGTTTAAGTTGAGGGTGTTGATGAGTCTGGGCTTTCGACTCATTTAGGACTTAATATTCATAGTTTTATTCTCCTCATTGCCTATATTATGCTCTAAATTGATGTTTAAGTGCTAATTTGCAGCTATGAAGGCATAAGAGCAAGGCAAGGACATTACCGGCCGAAAAGGAGCAGAAAAGCTGAAGACAAGAAAATTCGACGATCGTCGAGTGGTTCTTCAACTCGCCAAAAGTTACAGTGTGCTAGCCCGGGGAAAATCCAACTCAGTGATGAAAATGGCATTTCGGTGAACCACCGAATGTATCGGCGACAAGGATCCTGATCGCCTAAAGGTACATAAGTTGAATGGCGAAGAGTCAAGTCAGGAAGGCGATGAAGAGAGACACTTGGAGCATCGCCGACCTGCTCGACTAATTCCGTCGATTGGCCCAAAAGCTGGAAATCTAGAAGAGTATAAATGTAATTTTTTAAATGATAAAAAGGAGTTACGAAATTTTGAGCGAATGTTGTGAGTGTTTAAGAGTTCTGACTTTGAGTTTTTGATCCCAAACACTGTTTTTAGAGGTTTTGAGTAGACTTTTAAGTTGGGTTTTGATTGTAATTTAATTTCAAACATTGCGAAGACTCGAATTTTGTTACCCAGCTAATGGAAAACATAGTTGGTAATATTTTCCCGTTTTTCATAATGTGTGGCTAAAACCCCCATTCTTGGGGGTGTAATTACGTGATTAATTTTCTCAATTAGTTTATGGGTGTTAGTAATTACTAATTTAACTGTTGTTTTGAAGTTGGATTGATTGATAACTGAGTTTTAATTCATGAATTGTAGTTGCAAATACAGTTCTAGCCTAGTGTTTTGTGCTTGCTTGAGAAAAAAGTTTTAGAATTAAAGTTATCAATTGATGACTGTAGTGATTGGGTTGTTGGGGATTCAGCTTCAGAAAGTGAGTCTTAATTTGATCCTACCAATCTAGCTCGAAAGAGTAGACTAATTGAGGTTTTGGGTTGTTCATAATTGTTATGCTTGTCGAGGTTCGAGAGAGCTCGCCTGAATCGTGATAGTTGATCGAGAGATAACTATTACATCTAGAGTTTAGCCTACCCACTAAGATTCAACAGTTTTCAATAATTAGTAATCACCCGTATAGAAAAATATGGCAATTAATCGAACACATCCCCAAGGATCACTCTCTACTTGATTACTCCTCTGTCTTCGTAGTTGTTAATTGACAAATCTAATCCCCCCATTTGACACTAGTTGTAAACGCCAACAACTTATCTTCCTTGTTTCGATTAATTATATTCCTACAAACGATTAGAACACATCTTTCACTTCATAATTGAATTCTCTACCGTATCACTCCCTGTAGGATTGACCCCAACTTTTCGTTGGATTTATACTAGATTGTGATCGCCTAAACTTAGAATTGGATTAAGTGTAGTTGAGCGTTATCATTAATTATATGAAGCTAAAAGTAGTATTATGAAATAAAGAATTAAAAAAAATAAAAATATAAATAAAATCTTTTTTCTATTTTCAAAGTGTATTTTAATACTCCCTCCGTTTAAAAAAGAGTGGCCTAGTTTGACTTGGCACGGAGTTTAAGAAAATAAAGAAGACTTTTGAATCTTCTGGTCATAAATTAAAGTTATGTCAAATGTACAAAATTGCTCTTTAATCTTGTGGCCTTAACATGCCATGTGGAAAGATGAAATTAAAATGCTACCAAAAAATAAAAAAGAGGTCATTCTTTTTTAAACAAACTAAAAAGGAAAGGGGGTCATTCTTTTTTAAACAGAGGAACTATATGTATAATGAGTTAATAATTTGTTAGTCAGTCAACTATCGCCAAATTTGTTAACTTTAGGCTACCACTTGGCAACTTGTGAAGCTTCTACCCTTACTTAATATACAAGACTTGCAGTTTTAATAAATTCCTCATTTTTCTTGGGCGGATCTTTCTTTAAAATACAGTTTCTTTTCTCTCCTTAAATTCATTGGATTTGTAGAAAGTGGGTACTATTTTTCCTTCTATTTCGATTTCAGTATAAATTCATTTTCTCTCTCGGTGTAGTAACATGGAAGATGCTTACTTGAGTTACACCAACGGTGGGCAACAGGCAGTGGAGCCGTCGGCTCTTACTCCTCTCGTCACGAAACGCCAATGAAGATGGTATCTAAATCAACTTTCTATGTGTATAAATAATTTAAGATTTCTTTATATTTTTTTTCTCAATTGGATGGAATTGGAGAAATTAGGGTTTATTCATTTATTTCTTCAATTAAAAACTTAATTTTTATGACTTGTAGAAACTAGGGTTTATTCATATACTTTCTGTTTTTCTTATTTTAGATATATGAAATGAAATTATTTTTTAATTGTTCTTATTTTATATTATAAAATTTGGATTCCGAGTTCAGAGAAGCTCATCTTTACGCCAGTTGGGAAACATTATCATGCATTTTAATATTTGCATTTGCTAGATTTTTTTAGTTATTATGATAAATGCAGCTTCACTATTCAAGAGTAAACAAGTCATCAACATGTTTATGAGTCTTAGCTATTGCTATGGCTCACATGTTAGTTACATGTTTCCTTAGAGAGGTGTGTTTCTTCATAAGAAGAAATAAGCTAAAATAAAGAAATATGAGCTAAGAATTGATAGTTATGTAAACATTTTATTGATCTTGACCGGGAACATGAGATATATACAAAAAGAGAGTTGAGAATAATGCTTCTTAAGTCCACTTAACAGGATTAAAATTGGAAACACCAATTATAGCGCCAAGAATTGTAGCAAGCACAACTCCACCTGCAGAAATGTTGAGCAAAAAGTTCCTAAGGGATGCTGATATTTGGTTATCTCAAGTTGATGTTGATATTCGGTGCACGTAAATTAGCTTAATTTTACTATTCTTTTCTTGTTTGTTTTTGCTCACTAAATCATATTTGTTTGTGCTCATTTTCCCAATTTTAGAAGCTCCAAGTGCTCCTGTCTATTATGAAAGGGGAATGATGAGGTCATTGCCAAAAAGTGTTATTGATCCCCAGGTCTTAATTAATGAGTGTGATTATGTCGAGGTCTTTGTCGGTGAGTGTAATTATGTTGAGGTCTTTGCCGGCAAATGTGAATATGTCGAGGTCTTTGTTGGTGGGTGTGATTGATATTGAGGTCTTTGCTGACAAGTATGATTGAAGTTGAGGTCTTTATCAGTGAGTCTTATTGATGTCTAGGTCAATGCCGGAAAGTATTGTGTTGATGCCGAGTTCGTTGTCGGTGAGTATTGTGTTGATGTCGAGGTTGTTGCCATTAAGTATTGTGTTGATGCCTAGGTCATTGCCAAAGAGTATTATGTTGATGTCAGGTCTTTGCCAATGAGTACTTGGACTATGGGTGTTCCCCATGAGTCTCGATTGATATTTGTGCATGATAATCTTGATATTCTTGTTTGGTATACTTGATTGTTGTGCTTGATGATCTTGATTTGTGTGATTGAAGATTTGATATTTGTAATTGATGAACTGTAATTGTTGGACTTTGATTATGGAAACTTGTGAACTGTGATACTAAATTGTTGAGTTGGGTTGATTTCTATGCAGGTTGTAGTTGAGGTGTTTCGATTAGGATGAAAAGAGTACTCGTATACTATCCTAGTTTTACTTATTTTAGAAGGTTGCTTGCTGAGTACCGTGTTGTTTGGTATTCACTGCTTGCTTCTACACTTGTGTAGGTTCTAAGTTTGGACCCTTGTGATCTTCTTCTTCATCTATTTCCGAGGCTTTCAAAGGACTTTGAGAGGTAGTTGCTTGTCATCGCGGTGAAACCTCTTGTTTATTACTTTATGTTTTGTTCTATTCAATAAACAGAGACATTGAAACTTGTAATTATATTTAAATTTTGTATTTTATACATTAGTGGTTTGTATAAACGATAATCAGGTTTTGGGGTTGTGCTAGAATGACTAATGTAACACCTCTGATTCGAGAAGATGGAAAAAAAAATCTTTCCAGGATCTGGTGTCAAAACCAACAGAAGCCACCGATGAACCTTGTGTCAGACCACGGACCGTAAGTGGGGTCCCTTGGTTCAATCCCAGACTTAGGGAAAATTTAGGATCTAAAGATGATACTTACGGCTGTGGTCCACGGTCCATTGATGGACTCACGGGCCGTAAGTTGGTTCCGTCATTGATGTCCAAAGTTCGATGGTTTCTGACCCCACCCACGGTCGACTAGTACAGTCTATGGTTGGACCTACACACTGTAGGTCAGGCCATAGGTGAGGGTCAACAGCTATTTAGAGGAAAATAGTTGTTGGGTCAACTTCAAACGGTCATATCTTTTAGCACAAAATGAATACGGTAGCTCACGATCTATCAAATTAAAGATAATTGAATCCTCTTTCCAACGTCACCAAGTTTACTAAAACCCAAACTCGGAGTAAAAAGTTATGCTCATTTTAGTGAAACCCTGTCAGGCAGACCATGAACCACGACCCTAATTAACGGCCAGTAGTTCAAATGACGGTCCGCCAGTCCCACTGTGGATGGCCTTCGTCAGCTTTTTAGTCAGGGTCATTTTGGTATTTTTCCTATGCATTGGGGGCCTTAAACTACGTCGTTTAATGCTTAAACTACGTCGTTTTATCAGTCCAAGCCTAATAAACTAGTTAGACATACCCAGAACCCTCATTCTCCAAATATCATCCAACTTAGAGCGAAAAAAGGAGAAACAGGCGACGCATTCTTCGAAGAACAGGCACTAGCATTCTTCGAAGTTCAGCTCCAAAATCCAAAGGAGTTCTCCGTAGATTCCGTCACCAGGCATGTGGGATTTCACTAGNAAGCCTAATAAACTAGTTAGACATACCCAGAACCCTCATTCTCCAAATATCATCCAACTTAGAGCGAAAAAAGGAGAAACAGGCGACGCATTCTTCGAAGAACAGGCACTAGCATTCTTTGAAGTTCAGCTCCAAAATCCAAAGGAGTTCTCCGTAGATTTTGTCACTAGGCATGTGGGATTTCACTAGTGGATTCCTTTCATCCACTAGGTCCCTAGAATTCAGTCAGTTTCTTGATTATACATAGCTTTTTTAGACCAAGGGTTTGTAAAATCTTGAGAATTTATTGTGATTTCAGCTGCTATAGAATCCATAGTCTAAATAACATGTTTTCTTGGAAACGTTGCTTAATTCCTTGTATAAAACTCATAACCCTAGTTTGTGTAAATTCTCTTAGTTCATAAATTATACTTGCTAGGTCAGTTAAACAGAAAATCATGCTTCATATTTCGAATGTCACATTCTCAGTATATAAATATTGCATTCTCAGTTAGCATGTCAGTATTTTGAACTATGCAGTATTTTTGCATTTTAGCTTCATATGTATGCAGTTGGGAGTAGACTTAGCACCGAGTTGGACTAGGGTTCAGTGTACCCTCATAGTCCCAGAACTACATGCCCGCGTAGGATTATAAGTCTCATCTGTTGGGTATCAATATTAGTGATCACGCCAAAGTCATGCCTTTATACCCCTGGCAAGGTATATTCGGTCCTCTCATTGGGGCGTATATATACATTGGACTCCACGTTTAGCTCACGTAGTTTATGTCGGTTAATCACCCACAGTCAGACTCTTAGTGCATTGACCAGGTTTTCAGCAGTTACTTCAGTATACAACTCAGCATGTTATCTTCATGATTAGTACTTGGTTATTGCATCCAATTCAATTTTCAATTATACTTTAGTACATATCTATATCCTTGTTCAAATTATATCATTGCATAGTTATGCATTGTTTAGCTTATATACTTTGTTCACCTTAGCATATCTATATCTTGCATGTTCAATACATTCCAAGTATTGACGCATACTTTGCGCTACATCCTTTCATGATGTAGGTTTAGGTACTCAGCATCCAGATCACACTTAGATCGATTCTTGGTCTGCATTCAGCAGCTTCAGTGGTGAGTCCTCATATTCCAAGGACAATATGCTTTCATTTTAGTCTTTACTTTCAGTTTTCAGCTTTTGTTAGAGTTAGCTAGGGGCATGTCCCATCAACTCAATTCAGTTAGGGGATTTTTAGACATAGTAGTATATCCAACTTGAGTTGTTAAGTGGTTGTTTCAGTTATCACTAAACTCTTATGGTTTCATATTTACACTCAGACTATTTGGGTTTTGTCCCCACACCACATATTTATTGATTTAGCTTCCACATAGTTCATGCTTAACTTAGTTATTTTTAGTATGCTTGTGATATACTAGAATCAAGGTTAGCTTGGGGTCACTCGTGATCCTAGATCTTGTGTTACACCAAGGGGATAGCCTTGGGGCGTGACAACTAAGTTTTTCCATTTTATTAGTTATACCATTTTTCTTTCGCTCTTTTTGATAACGCTCAAATTATTCTAAAAAAATTTAGAAGAGAAAGCGCTCGTTAGAAATAAAATACCCAACAAGAGAGTCAGGGTCGAATCCCACAAGAATTGATATAATGCGATGAATTTAATTAGGAAATTAAGAATGCAAACCGATTCATTGTAGCAATTAGAGATGGTGTGCAGATGATTCCTCTAAATTTACGTAAAGAGTTTTGGTATCAATTATCATAATTAAATTAAAAATAGGGATTCAAATGAGTAAGATACGAAAAGAGTTTTGGTATCAATTACCACACTTAGGGGGGGTGATAGGACTCCCGTTAATTTAAAAGTATGTGGTTGAAAATTCGAATATAGATTGGGAGGGGGGAGATTTTGGCCATTTTCTCCCACACAATCTATATCAATCAATTTTTCACAATCACTCATCGAAACCAACAATTCTCACATCAATTATATAGAGAAATGAGTCAATCAACTCGAAACTCAATTTCAAAATGGAGGTTTGAATCCGGAAAATAATACTTGAAAATGATGTTTAAGGCTTTAGTAACTCGTTAGTAATAACCATTTCGGAAAAAAGGATCAAAACCACTTCAAAATCACCATTTTAGATCAAAACTCAAGTTTTTGCAAAACCTTGTCATTTTCCAAATCAAATCCCAATATGTTAGAATCTATAAATAATCAAAGGGAAATAAAGTTTTAGGATCATAAAAGCTTGCTTAAATGATTTTGCACAAGAAATCCTTTTGAAAATCGCCATAAAAAAATTTCCAAACTCAAGAATGAAAAATGAGACTTAAATCCTGAAATTTCCAGACCAATAACCCTCTATGATGTCGCTTAAGCGAACATAGGCGTACTACTTTTTTTATAATTCGATATTTAGAAGTAATTTTGGATTGAGGTTAACACAGTCTCCCATATATAAATAAGTTCTCATTTTTAGTGAATTATTCATTTAGCTGCGCCAATAAGAGAAGATGGAGAGTTTTCTAATCTCTCCTTAGATTCATCGGACTTATAGAAAGTGAAGTAACATGGCGAATGCTTATTGGAGGTATACCAGTGGTTGGCACTCATATATTTCTCTCTTTGTGATGTAACATGGAAGATGTTTACATGTTACATAATTAGCATTGTGAAATAACATAATCTCTTGAAAGTTTCTATTTAACCAACTCTTAACCCATAATTTCAATATTTTAATAGTATATAACAAATGAATAATAAACTTAAACTCATTTTTATATATCTCATTCATAGGTTCTTTATAAGAAAATTATTTCATCTTCGAAAAATAGAAGAACTACTATAAAACTAGTGTAATCAAAAATATTTTTCTTTTAATAATTGTGGATATAATCTCTATCGTAGCAAATATAGGAATAACCGGTAAAAGATGAGTTTTTGCTACGAATATAACTTATTTAAAAAATAGATTGTCACGTTTCTATTTCTTTTTACATAAATTTCCTTTAGCCAGATTCAAATTAATAAAAATAGTTTAAAATAGTTCAGATATTAGAATGAGTAATGGATGGTTGGTTAACCATTCAGATTTTTTCCTGAAATGATTTAGTGTGAAAAAAATTCGTACAAACATTAAAAATAAGTAATGAAGAGTTATTCATTCAAACGTTTTCCTAAAATGATTTTGTGGACAATATTTTATCTTTAATCTTTGAATATCGTGTTAATAACATGAATCTAAAAGTACTAATATGAAATAAAAAATAAATTAAAAAAGTAAAAATATAAAGAAAATCTTTTGTCTATTTTTAAAGTGTATTTTAACATGTACAATTAGTTAATAATTTGTTAATGAGTCAACTATTGCCAATTTTGTTAATTTTAGGCTGCCACCTGGCAATTTGTGATGCTTCTACCCTTACTTAATAGAGAAGATATTCATTTTTAAAAAAATTCTTCGTTTTGTTTGGGCGGATCCTAAATTCATTGGATTTGTAGAAAGTGGGTTATACTTTTCCTTCTCTTTCGAATTTAGCAAAAAATCATTTTCTCTCTCAGTGAAGTAATATGATGGATGCTTACTGGAGGTACTCTAGTGGTGGACAACAGGCAGCAGTGCCGCCGGCTCTTACTCCTCTCGTCGCGAAACGTCCCCGCAATAAATATGGTATCTTAATCAACTCTTTATGTGTTTAACTAATTTAAGGTTTCAGCATATCTTTTGATCAATTGGATGGATTTGTAGAAATTAGAGTTTATTCATTTATTTTTTCAGTTAAAAACTTAATTTTTTTGACTTGTTAAAACTAGAGTTTATTCATAAACTTTTACAGTGAAAAACTTAACTGTTATGGCTTTTAGATACTAGGGTTTATTCATTCAGTCAAAAATTTAATTTTATGGCTTGTTGAAACTAGGGTTTATTCATTTACTTTTTCAATTAAAAATTTAATTTTTATATTTTTTTTTTGTGGTTGTGATATTGTTATGGTAGGAATTGAGAATACTCACAAAGAATGTCTTGTATACTCATCAAGAATGTCTTTGGTATTACAGAAGAAAGTTGAGAAAATAAAAAAAGTTGTAGTATATGTTTGTAGTCCTCCTAAATAGGGCAATGTGATTTTTTTTTGGCTTAATACTTAAGTTATTTTTGTGGTCTTTATACATTAGATGAACTTTTTTGGTGTAAGGGCTTATTTAGTAGTAGTGAACCTATAATATACCATTGAGGTTGACAGTTAGTGTAAAACTAGCTAAAAGGGGGATATGATTCCATCACAATGCCACCTGGATGTGAGCAAGGGTTCCTGCATCATAAAAAATTGACACCATCTCTCGATGTGGTGCAAGATAGGAAATGATTTCGACCATCATGGACAGATGATGATAAAAGATGATAATCCAAGAGAGTTTGAATTTGGGATAGGTAGTTTGAACTAGTATTCAAGGGAGCAAGAAGCGGAAAAAATAACAAGGTCGTGTTTCACTTTGAGTGAAGCGAAGTGCTTGCTTCACCAAAGTGAAGCACACTTTTTAAAGAAAGAAAGACTAGCACACTTTTAAATACTAACCAAATACTAACGACAATATATATATATAAGCAAATGTTCAATTTAAATACTAACGTACGTATCACAAAATTCTTGAGTTAATAACTTTGGTGGTCACTCAACTATCAACTCTTTTCATAGAAACTCACTCAACTTTCATTTTCAACTTAAAAGTCACTCAACTATGACTTCTTTGCATAGAAAGTCACTCAGCCTATTTTATTATTTTTTTCACTAAAATTTGCTGACATGGCATTTTTATTTTTAATCAAAAATTTAAAAACCAAATACATATCCATTTAAACCATTTAATTACCCGACCCATTTAACCCGACCCGCTAAAAATATCTTCCATTATAATCATTCTCTTTGTCTCCTGTTCTCCTAGCGTTCTTCTTCTGCCTTTTTTTAATCTCTCAATTTCAAAATCTCTATAAAGATACTTGAGTTTCTGCAGGGATGAA
>NC_064289.1:48463239-48487155 GCF_019186545.1 Solanum stenotomum | reverse complement strand
GTTACACGGACCGTGGACCCTATCACGGTCAGTGAACCCTGTTGTGGTGCATTGGTGCAGGTAATTTCTTCTGCATCTTTTCCTGGGTCAGGTTTTCGAGGTGTTACAATTTTGGTGATAAAGATGATAATAGGGAGACTCAATATTTAGCACTTTATATTGTAGTAGATTAAATAATAGAAAACAATAGACAATGCTTCCACCTAGAATTTGAATGGGATAGAGGACTCAATCAATAATGCACGAGAGACATCTAAATATTGACAAATTTTAAGCTTAGGAACCCCATTTTGTTGTGGTGTATATGGACAAGATCTTTGTGAGACAATTCCATTCTCAAGAATGAATATTTTTTAATTCATAAGACTTATATTCTCCACCACAATCAGATCTTAATAATTTCATGCTAGTATAAAACTGAGTCTCAATGTAAGCCCAAAATGTCTTGAACATGGAAAATACCTCAAATTTGGATCGAAGAAAATATACACACGTAAACCGACTATAATAATCTATAAATGTCACAAACTACTTGAAATGACCGTGAGAAATAATTGGTAAAATTCCCCAAACATCACTATGAATAACATTAATACACTTTGTAGCATGACTACTGAAATTAGGAAAAGGAAGAGTTTTACTTTTTTTCCTAATTTAAAAGGAGAACAATCAATGGAAGCAATTGAAAATTGAGTTTTATTCCCTAATAAAAAAGAATAAGATAAATGAGACAACACAATAGAATTTGGATATCCTGGATGCTTATGCCAAACCTCAGTCTAATTAGTTGTAGAAGTACAAGCAAAGGATAGAACATGTGGAATAAAATAGTGTCCAGGAAACGATCTTCCAACCTTAGGACCCTTTGAAATTATCATTCTCGACACCTGATCCTACACAAGAAAACAATTACGAGAACAAATCACATCACAATTGTTATCCATCAATTGTCCAACTGAAATAAGACTAGTTGAGAGCTTCGGTCACAGAAAATCATTTTTGAATGTTGGAGTAATATCTCTAACCATGGTAACTGGTAAATTACTACCATTTCCAATCTATATTTCTAATGGACCTTGATACTCACAAAATAATTTGGTATGCTTTTTTAGTTGGTCATTCGATTCGAATCACCCAATCAGCAATCCAAAATTTAGATTTAACATTATTACCTTGTAATCCCAATGTTTAAAAGGATGACACGATCATTTGTACAATTTCAGAGTAAGAGCTCTTCATGAAGATGAGTTGACCATTTGTCCTAGCTTGAAATGAAATTACCCTATGGTTTTGAGGGCATGTGGGACATACTTTATTAACATGTCCTTGTGTACAATAATGATAGAGCTTCTTACAACAATTGCTAGAAATATGACTATATTCCTTGCAGATGTAGCATTGAGTTCTAGTCATATCCCTTCCCTTTCCGTTGCCTTGAGAAACAAATGCAACAGTGACATCATTTTCTTTCTTTTAAGCATTTGGTGGACAAAATGGTGCTCTTAATGAAGTATTTCCCTAAAACAAACATCCAAGGAGGGAGATGGATCATGTTCATCAAGTTAGAGCGAACACTCTCAAACTTGGACCGTAATTTCATCAGAAAATTATCTTGCTTGCTTTGCTCATGAACTATGTCAATCACAAACAATAATTATAAGGTAATTTTGTATAAAGAATATCTGTTAAATAATACCATAAGTATTGAAATCCAGAATAACAATCTATAGCAGAGAGACCTCGTTAAGAGTAATTAGCAATTTCAAACTTTATCTTGGTTGTAAACCTTCCGTATATAATCCCACAGAGCCTTAGTTATCAAGTAAGGTCGTAGATTAAGAACAATAAGAGGTCCAATTGACCTTAAAATCCATGTCAGTACCCGATCATCTTTAATCCTCCATTCACCTAACTTGGTAAGATCAGTAGGAGCAGGATCACTACCATCTATATGACCCCATATATCTTTTTCGGTGACAAAAAATTGAAATTGAAATTCCTAAGAAGAATGATTCTTTCCAGTATAACGATCACTGAAGTATTCGAAGTGATGTGAATTCAGGCTTTTAAATAGATACAAAAACTAGAAATACAATGACTCAAGAAAAAACTAGAATGACCAAGACCAAGAGTCCTAGGCATTAAGGACTAATTGTCGACAAATAGTCAACAAAAAAAAATATTTTCAAAACTAAAACACTATGAAACAAGACAACAAAGAGAAGGCACTAATATCATCTAAAGATTTTGATGAATGCTTCTCAAAGTGAGATTCTTTCCTTATATAGAAAGTATACACATTACCCATCCTTAAAGATTTATTATTCCTATCCCTAAAGATAAGCTATTCAATCCTTCTAAATCTTCCATTCAAATCCCCTTAAATTTGCTATGCTATCCCTCCATATCTGCTATTCTATCACAATATTATTCTCTATGATAACTTCAACAAATTTTTATAATTACACTTATTTACAATACTATACATGAATATATAAAATTATTCTCAATAAATTCATCATGCTAACAAAAACAAGGGTTTCATAATTAAGAGACGATCTATGGGTGTGGGGATTAGTTTTGATGTCAAGTAGGGGTTCACACGCTTGCTCTATAACAGTAGGCAACAACTAGGTAATCTTCAATGACACTAATCTTTGTTCAATCTCAAAACACAGTATCATAGAATCTTCTTTTGGTATTATCTATGTAAATCACAAAACAACCCATTTCCTTATTAAAATCTCTCCTTGAAGCAGATTTACCAAATAGAATTGAACTATAATCTCTCTTTCAAGTAAACTATAGAAATCAACCCTAAATTGCAAGCATTGATATATCTACCCGCTTTAACTGGTCTCTTTCAAGTACCAAGTGAACATTTGAGCTAAGATTAAGTTCACCATCTTAACCCATAAGTTAAACCCCGAGCTAAATAACTCAAATCCATGAATGAACAACAATAAAGAAGAGCAAGGCACAAGATCCGCTAAATTAAATCCACACCAAACCACATAATCACACCCCTAGATTTTGGTGTTTTAGCCAATCATCATAAATAAGGAAATAAATTATACCCATGATGTTCTCAGCCATTAATGTGTTGATAATTAGAAAGAATATTCAACACCCACTTAAATTTCAACCTTCAAATGTCTTTTACAAGAGTATTTTAAAACCAAAAAACTAAGAGAGGTACTAAAAAGTCTACTGCTCAATATCAAAAAGTTAGATTAGGCAAAAGATACATTTTCTCACTCATTAGAACTATTTATACATTCCCTAAAAATTAACCCGAATGCCCCTCGCATCCCATTTGACGACATTAGTCAGGCTTGTCTAGCATGATCGGTGGATCACCATTCCATCTTTGAACTCACCATTTCACAGCTTCAGCCTTTAGGTGTTTGAACCCGAATCAGTGAACTCGATTAAGTTCACCTTTCACGATCGATGGCTTGCTGATTTCCACCTGTTAGCCTAGTTTGACCTTTATCTTTTCTCAGTACTATGCCATTTTCGGCGAAGGAATTTAGAATCACCTTTTTACATTCGGTACATCACCTATGCATACTTTCTTTTCTGACATACCTTGGTATTGTCTCATCAAACACTGTCAACATTGGTAAGTTCTGAGCAATTAGGTGATCCATTATTTGTTAGGTGAGTACCAATTGGGAGTTTGTACACATTTCAATGTTATTGGCATCCTATTCAAGTATTAATCCTTTCCTTGACCAGTAGAATTTATAGCTGCAAAATATCAAAATATTATCATATTATGACATAAATAGGCATAGAAGACACTAATTGTTTAACTAAAAGCCCCAAATGAGTGAAAATCTACTATCATGATAGAGTCGACATGTGCCTAGGTTACTCTTGCTAGGTGAGTGGTGTCGTGCCGTAATTTTCCTAACCTTTAGAAAAAATCACTTTTGAAATGTTCTAAGTATAAAACAATTTGAGAAAAATACTTAGAAAAGAGTCGCCACTTAATTTTTTTTAAAGAAATTAAGAAAACTTATAATTTTCAAAGACTTAAACAGAAAAAATCATTTGAAAATACCAAAGGGGGTTCGGGGTTCAATTTACACTTCGAGAAAGGTTTAACCATTCAAAGTGCCCGCTAACATGCGGTTGACCTGCGACTTGACTAAAGTATTTGACTATTTTTAGGAAAATAATGATTTAACATAAAAATAATAACTTATAATATTTGATTAACTTTGAGAAAATAATTAAATAAATGACACATTTTATTTTGATTTTTAGAGAAAAGGATTCAAAATGGAACAATTGACTCGAAATACAAGTGATTAGAGTATTAATAAAACAAGATTAATTAGAATTTATTTTATTCACTTTGAAATAATAATTTAAACTAATTTAATAAATTAAGGTATAAAAATCATTTTTTAATTAATTGACTAACCTTTTTGAGAAAACGACTAAGTAATATTTTATATGTATATATTTTATTAATTGGAAAAGTTTTGACTAACATTTTTAAAGCTTATTTAAGAAGAATATTTTAACTAAAAATAATAATAATTTTAAAATGAGTATAATATGAATAAGTGAAGAGGCGTTAAAACATATATCTTAAGAATAAAAGGTTCCACTTAATTAGAAAGTATAATTTGATCAACATATTTAATTAATAAAGTAAAATAAATATTAAAAGTTAACCAACACAAAGAAAATAACTTATCTTTTGGGGAATCTAATTAGGTTAATTAATAATTCTAAAGTTAGGATTAACAATAAGAAAATAGACAATAAATAAAGACAATAAAATAACTTATAGGTAAAGGGGAAATGAATTTGGGCTTTTGGCTCAATCCCCTTTTTGGTATACAGTTGTTGTATACGAGTGTATATTTGATGTATACAGCCCTTTATTCTGCGTTCCGGGACCTGTACGTCAACTTCAAAGACTTGTTCTTCAATTTCTCAAGGTTGGATGACTTGATAAAAGAATCTTGGGCCTTTATGGCCCATCCGAAATATGAAGTGGAGAAAAATGGAGTCCAAGGGAACTCGGATCAAAAGTTCATGCGAGAAAAGGGATAAAGGTTAATGATTATTCATAATGAAACTCTACTAAAATAATTAAACATGTAGGATAATAATAAGCTCAATTGCCTTAAAATAGCTAAACGGAAACGCAATACTTAGAATACATTTATAATCTTTGAGTGTTTAATAGTGTGAATACTAAGTGGATAAACACTAAAACAATTACACCATATTATACCACAATATATGATGAGTAAGGGATCAAATCACCTATAATGGTAACAAACTTACTGATTTTGAATAAGCTCACTGGAAGAGAAAACGTAAGGAAGAATGCATTCTTTAATCATGTGGAAGACACATTTAACAATTATTTCGACTAATATGCAAAAAATATAATCTTTTTATTTTCAAACAAATAAATTTGATGGCTACCACACTTGAGGGCTAAGGAACACTACAAATGCTAGCAATACAAGGACAAAGATTTAACTGAAAATTCATTAAAATACTAATAGTAGTAATGACAACATATTCAACTAAGCAAAACAAAATAAAATTTGAAACTCAAAACTACGACTTCCTGGAGAAGAGAAAATTATAGTTTTAAGCAAGAGGGGAAAATCATCATTCTTAGAGAATTTCAACAATGGTAATACCGAGATCATTCCAAAATATTTGCAATTGAATTAGAAATAAGATAAAGAATAAGACTAAATTATCCTACGTGGAAGAGTAAGATCACTATGAGATACAAAAGCCATTAGTTGATACAGCCATATCAAAACACATTAATCCATTAGCTTAGACAGTTAGAGAAAACATGTGTCCAAGATTATTTTTTTTTTTCAAATTTAATAATACAATAAATATTAACTGAAACAAATGTGGAGAAGTACACAAGTCACATCCACATGTTAAAACAATTCAAACCTCAATTCTAGAGACTTTAAAAAAATCTCAAATGGGTTAGCTATTGAAAGAATTAACAATTTCATGCCTTTGGGGTTTCCAAACGAGAAAAGGAGTTAATCACCGTGGAAGAAATATATGCTCTTTTAAGTTTACAATATAATCTGAAATACAAAGTGCAAGCATCCGACAAGATACATTGATGATTTTAAAACAACTCAAATAACCAAACCGCCAAACAAGTCCAATCTCAAGTTCATTCAAAAGATAACAAAATTACGTTGTAAGGCACATGGAGAATTAAAACAAGCCATTTATCTAAAATTTAGAAGATAGCCTTAAACACATATATCATATATGTTAACAAAACATAAAAGAAACTTGAAAACTCATAAAAATAATAAGACATTTAGAGATTTACACATCACTATTTGAAAGAAAACTTATGCACATGTTGCATATAATATAGTATACCAACACCAAAAAAAACAGTAGCATAGGAACATGAAGTAAACCTGCAGATGGGTTAAGCAAGATCAACACAGTATTCTAACTAAAAAAGAAACCATCTTTTATAAAATAAGAAAATTGCTTCTGCCTTAAAATAAAATACACGCAAATATAAGGCTACAAATTTCTTACTACATGAGAAATATTTTTATGACGAGAATGAGATTTAAACCACGATTACTTGACAATATCACGCAGTATTTACTAAATATTTAGAAGAAAACTTATGCTTACAATTTCACTAATTACAGATTAGGGAAGGAGTTTAAAGTTTATATATGTTCATATATATATGGGAACCAAACTACAGGGAAAGCCTACACACATAGTTTTATTTATATATTTTTTAAAAAAAAAAACATGTCATCTCTGTAACATTTCCAACTAAACAAGAACAATATTCATCTCCTTTAAAACCACTTTTATATAGGAATATATGAACTGAAAATTGCTTATCACATAGAGATACAAATAAACGCCAAACTTGGAACCAAAAACAGATTACATATCATCATCTGATTTCAAACGAAATCATATTTTTTTTGTTCGAAATAGCTAAAATGTGAAAAAGATATGAACTCAATTATCTCCAGGCCTCAAACTAGATCAAAAACACATCTTTAAAACATCACTTTCATGATAGCTAAACAAATGAAAATTATTCTTGACACATGATTTTTCTTATAATAGGCATTACATTTACACAGAGACAATAATAGAACTAAAAATAATGGGATGAAGATCACCTGTTGCGGGGAAGCGTCTGGACGACAACGAACTTGAAAGAGAGCGACTTCTCTCACAACTTCGAATAGAGCAGCAAACCAAGAACTTCAAAGTAACTTCAAATGAAACCTTTCTCAAAACTTAGAATTAGAAAATTGTTTAAAAAATTTCCTTGAATGTAAAATGGGTATTGTCAAAGAACCAAGCTCTAAAACATGTTTTCTCCCAATTTCCAAATCTTGTTTTTTCTCTTTTTTTTTTCTCTCTCTAAACACAGAGGAAACGATCTTAAATAGATAAGGAATAGGGTTGATTTTTTTAGAGGGAAAATGAATGGATTGGAAGAATTTTAATTCGAAATTCAAGCTCTCTTTTGGATAAGGATGCTGGATTTCCGCGATTTGGTGGTATTCACTGCACTGGACTGCTGTTTGTTTCTGGGTTCTCCGCGATTTCGGCTGCTGTCCGCGATTTCTGGGTTTGTAGCGTCTTGAATTTTGGTTCTCGCGTTGAGGAAGAAGGAGAAAAAGGGTCGGGTCACATGTGGTATTGTTATATATATTTTGGATTACTGGTTGTAATATTATGTTAGTTAAATGAATTGGGCCTCCGAATTTATTTGGGCAATTAATCTGGTGGGTATGGGAATAAGAGCTGGAATTTGGAGTGGGCTGCCTCATTTGGCCCAATATTTGATCTCAAAATGAATTAAGGACAATGTGATAAAGTGGCTAGCATTGCAATTCCACAATAGCCAAATTAATTTCAGTTATAACCAAATTGAATTTAATCGGTGAATTTGGTCGACATTTAAACAAGACGATTTTCATAAATTA
The DNA here is from genome assembly GCF_019186545.1 of Solanum stenotomum. Lineage (NCBI taxonomy): Eukaryota > Viridiplantae > Streptophyta > Magnoliopsida > Solanales > Solanaceae > Solanum > Solanum stenotomum. Next base: position 48,479,149 of record NC_064289.1, on the reverse strand, counting down.
ATTAAGGAGCTTCTTAGTCTTAACGAAATAAAATAATTAAATCGATTATAAACTAATTACTTTAATTGTAACTAATTAACTCAAAAGCATAACTATAATTTAAACTAAATTAAATTAATAAAATATTTAACTAAAATGTAAAATCTTTTGTGATGATTTTCAAAAATTCTTAAAATATACTAATTATATACATAATTATATAAAACACATATATTATTTACAGATTATAAAAATGACACAACTATTTAAAATAACTTGCGAACTATATTATTTTTCTTTTGTGATTTTATAAAACTAATTATTTTATTCGTTCGAAACTGAAGAAGCTCAATAATTAATCTCTAATGTGGAGGTCTAAAAGTGGATGTCAATAAGTGGCATACACCCCTAGGAGTGGACTGATTGACTGGGTTACCTTGATACATGAAGATCCTATTAAGAGTTGACACCCTTTGGATCACTCTTGCTAGATGGGCGGCTTACGCTCCCGAGAGTAGAATGGATGTCTAGGTTGCTTATAACATTTCTACATACCCTCTAGTTCACTCTTGCTAGTTGGGATTTGACTGGCTGGTTGGGTGGTCCCTTTCTGGGTGTTGTGGTTATTTGGGATGGCAACCCAACTTTCACTTTTTGGAGTCTGATCCGTGGTACTTCTCTCTAGTAGACTTAGCTATTCTATGTACCTATCAGGCTTGTGGGAGTCCGCTCGAGTTTAATTGAATCTAGCACACTAGTGTACCTTCTATCTCTATGGAGGTCGAACTATGTTAAGTTTAGTTGTGCTTAGATATAATTTTTGTATGCTCGTATGCTTTTCTTTAAATTCCACTTTGACTTCTATTTGTGTGTAGATTCAATCTTTTCATATTGTGTTTACCTTTCTTGCTTAGTCGGCCTATGATTCCTACAAAGTACCTTTGCTATGATATTCATGCTACACTCTGCATCTGTTTTGTGATGCAAGTCCTAGTGCGAGCTACCGGTGGTGATTTCTCATGCGAACAACATCATTTCAGATCAGAGACAAGGGTGAGTACTTGGGGTTCTACACTTGCTGGTCTCCTTTGGTTTCTTATACAACTAGTCATTTGTTATTTGAGACAACTTTAATTTTCGTCCAGTTTTGGGACTTGTACTCTTAATATTGATTGCTATGTACTTGCGACTTCCTGGTTTGGGAGGGATCTTTTGTATACATGTTTTATTTGCTTCCATTTCTATCTTTTTTTGTTGTTATAGTTTTTTTTCTGCTCATTTCTACCCTTACACTCATTACTTGTTGTTATAGGTTACAATTTGGCTTGCATACTAGTTGATTGTAGTAGGTGTCATCATGACTTGAGGAAACGGTTCGTGGTGATTCTTAAACTCATAAGTATCATGGAGTTTCTAATTGTTGTTTTTAAAATTGGAGCTTCTGTTGGAGATGACTTTACCAGCGATCGAGTTTTCTAATATAGTCAAATATTTTCTATGTTATTAGGTCTCATTTTGTTAGTCTTCAATCACCAATTTATATGAGATTTTAGACAACGATATATAATGTTATAAAGTTCTTATGTAAATAAGTTAGTGTTTTGTTTGTTTCATCTTTAAAATTTAATAAGTTTTGTGTTCTTTAGACTAGTAAATTGATCGAAGACTTTTACTAATCTAATGAAGAATATGAATGTAATGGATCAAAGAGTCGTTCACTCATTAGCATTCTTTCATTGTTCCAACTCTATAAAGATTAATGCATTTAGATTTTACACCTAAGCTAGCTCTTAGTGAGATGGTGAAATATTTGGTAGTATGAGTTTATTAAACATCTAATAACGATTAGTATTATTTCATATTGATTAAATTGTGGAATACAAATATGTGCATTAGGTATGTAGATAGTAAAGAAAAATATTATTTCAAAGAAATTAATAAATTTAGTGTATAACAATCTCTAAATTGTTAATGAGAAAATGGTCAAATTCACCCTTAAGCTATGACCGGATTCTCAACTACACACTTATTCTTCACGGGAGTCCTATCACCCCCCTAAACTGTTTAAAACTAAAATTGTCATCACCCTAAATGCCTACATGGGAAAGTGAGTGTATTGCACTCTCCTTGAGAGAGTGAACATAAAAAAAAAAACATTAAACTTTACTTTTAATATTTTTTCATAAATTTCCGTATTTTTTTTTTCTCCGTTTTTCTTGTATTTGTTTCTAGTTCCAATTTGTTTTCTTCTTCATACCTATTAGAAGTAGATCATCAATGGAAGCCACCAAATTTCATCGTCACTCATCATCTTTCCATTACTAATTTTAGCTTCAAATAATATTCTTCAACTTATTTAACAATTGATAATTTCCCTGCAAATCTAAAAATGCAACCCAGTTCTTCATCTTCTTTAGAACAAAAATTTGATGCCAAATCACCTCAATTCTTCTTCAAATAACTCCAAATTCTTGATACAACCTTTTCTCACCGTTTCGGTTCTTTTGATATATTACCCACTTAAAACGGATATAGTTTGTGGCAAGTCAAAATAAGAACTCAAGCTTTTGAACTAACTTTAATGGGGGTTTAAGTTGTGCTTCATGGTTTCAACCTTGAACTTCAATTTTTAGCCACACAAAATTCTTCAAACCATCAACGAAATCACTTGCTTCCAATTCATAGATTCAAAAAAATCATATTGAAGCTTACCCATTTCCATGGAAATCCGACGTTGTTAGAACTAAAAATTGCAGCTATGAAATCATTTTACTAGTGTTTTCAGCTTCAAACAACTAACAATCAACAAAATTCAAATAAGATGATCAAAAGACACAAATCTTTAAATTTTGACCTTTTAACCTTCAACAAGGTTTTTTAATGATGAATCAATAAGGGAAAAACAAAAAAAAAAAGTTTTTAATAAAATTTCCACTTGTCAAACGCATGCATTTCACTTATCAACATAAATGTGGTTGCGACTTTTTAGGGGTGTAATTATTTCAATTTTTAACAGTTTAGGGGGGTGATAGGACCCCCGTAAAATTCAAGTGTGCAATTGGAAATTCGAGTATAGGTTAGGGGGACATTTGACCATTTTCTCAATTATTAATCACTGAATAACAATCCCTTCATTATTAATTTCCCTCATAAACTGTCAATGCATTGCAATCTCCATATGAAAATATCTTTACCATAGTGGACGTTGAGGTTGAAAATGTATGAAAATATTGGTTAGCTAAGAAGAAAAATTATCAATTTAAAATGAATTTGGCCTGTCAAAATAGATTTAATAAAAAAAGAGACATTTTCCAATCCAAAACAAAAATTTGTCTAATTGAGATGGGTTACATGAATATATGATAAACCGTAGCCCATAACAACACTACCAGCACAACTCTTACCCTTAATAATTTTTTTTGTTTATTGTATTAATGAAGGAAAGAGTTCCATTAATAAAACAAAGGCCAACTTCTCATATACAAGAGTTAAACCAAAAAATGATGAACCTACAAACAAAAATACAAGGGGTCCTCTGATAGGGTGTACAAAAATAATAATGAATAGAGTGTATTTGTAATGTTTGCATAAGTTATGCTAATAATATTTTCTATGAGGAGTTTGTTTTTAGTATTAAAAGTAAAGTGCATTCTAGGATAACACTTCCTATTTTTTTCTTTAACAACCTCAACCTATAACTTAATTGTCAGCTTCTGGTCCTCCATATATTTAACTAGACGTATTTGTGAGTTAGGGTGTATAGTCTTATACATTAGTACTCTTTTTTTTTTTGCTCGTCCAATGTTCGTATTTTTTTAGGGATATATTCTAATGTGTCAAACATATTAGAATTGCCCAAAGTATAATCATGTTGGCAATCCTCTACTTTCACTATTGAAAAATTTTCCATTATATTTTCTATATTTGTGGAACCATAGGAAAATGGTTTTACACTTAGTGAAAAGACCATAAAACCAACATTCCCTCTGACCCGAGTTGCAAGTTTATATTTATTATGTCTGAGAAAGCATACATTATTGGTTTATCAAAACAATACCTTGTTCCATAATGTATATAAACTTGCAACTTGAACCAGAGCAGATGTTGGTGTAATGGTCTTTTCACCAAGTGGTAAACCGTTTTCCTATTGTTTCACAAGTATAAAGAAATAATTGATAAATTTTTGAAAATGAAACAAGAGTATCACTAATGTAAATAGGCTGAAGGAAAATCAAATGGCTTAGAGGCATTTGAAGATCTCCATAAAAAATTACAAAAACTAAAAAAGAAAGAATAAAATAGAATACTAATGTTTAAAATTATGCATCATTGCTCAGAAATACCTCCAGGTAAACACTTGGAGGAATAAAAATTGACAATGAAGTTGCGGGTGGAGAAACTTAATAAAGAAAAACAAAGTGTTATATAACCGAACATCTCATGTTCATAATCAGTGGTGCAGCCACATGTTGATCAGGGTGCCCAATTTGACACCCTTCATCTGAAAAAATACCGTATATACAAGTAAAATGATATAAAATATGATTAAATAACATAATTTGGAAACCCTTAATATAACAAAGTTGTTTTAGCCAAACGGTTTCACCTTCTGTGCTATTTCTGGAGCTTTTGTTGTGCTCTTTCTGGACACCCTTTGTGAAATTCCTGGCTCCGCCACTGTTCATAATTATCACGAGTTACATAAAAATATGACAAACAAAGGTTCATAACACAAAATGACCTACTCTTACCATTATTTATTATTATTATTATTATTATTATTATTATTATTATTTTTATTTTTATTATTATTATTATTGTTGTTGTTGTTGTTTTAATCAAGTAATGACTTTCATTGATAAGAGAAATGCAACTTTCTGTACGCAAGAGTTATACCAAAAAAGGAGGAAACTACAAAAATAATATAATGGATGGTCTGATATGGTGTATAAGAATAATGTGGAATATAGTGTATTAGTAATGACTGCATAAGTTATGCTAATATTACTTTTTATACAATGTTTTGTTTTGTCTATTAAAAATAAAATGCATTCAATAATTTCAATAAAAAACATTTGTTTTCAATAATACCCTTCACACAGTTTAAGCTCAATAAAATGGGAAATGTTTGAGTGGGATTTGAGGAGTAGTTATGTCATTAATCAATCTTATGCATGTGTTGAAACCCTTTGTATAAATAAAATAATAATCAGCCAGTCACCTCTTGAAGCATTTTGATACAATGACTCATAACTATGAGATTATATTATATATGATGCAAAAAACTCATGCCTGAGTATCCCAGGTTCTGTGTGTTCTCCACATAACTACATAGGCAATATTTTATTAATAAACGTGGAATATATAATTTCAACAGTAAGTGCTTCACAATTAGTTTAACACAGAAAACAGAAGGAGTCTGGCTTGCTGAATGACCACAAAGAATATAGCCAAACATTTAAACAACTTACTTCACAATTGCAAATATCCTAAACAATGATCATACAATTGACATAGAACAACTTCAGAACTTTGTTTTGCTTTTCTGATGGTTCCCTATCACTGTCATCATCATCCTTGTGAAAATTATACCGAAAATTGCACGTATCCTACAAGGTCATATCTAGAAATACTCTAACGTTGATAACAAATTTACATTAAGGAATCATCATCATATGCACGCCTTCAAAATTAGTGAAATATACAATATGTACAAATATTAGCTGTCACAGTTATAGGAGTTGGATCAACATTCCAATTGGAGATCCCATCATAGTCTCTTGCACAAAGTTGGAATACCTCCCCAGATATTCCATCACTTTGACAAGTATAATCACAAATATCTGCGGAGCCAACCCCATCAAATTTTAAATATTAAAACTTTTTTTGTTAAACAATTGTTTTTCGGGCAAACATGAACATAGAATAGAAATTTACTCGTAGGTGGCTTTCTTGTTCTTTATAAATTGATTTTGATTAATAATGGTAACTTTACTAATAATGAGTAGTATTAATATTTACTAAGGGGCCGTTTGGTATAGCATGTCAGAATAATGCTAAATAAAGTGTATTCATAATGCTTGCATAAACTATATATAGATTATCTCTTATGTAATGTATTAGAAGTTCTTGCATAAAAATATTTATTTACAAAATATTCTTCACAATTATTGTGATGACCCGAGTCTACACCCTAGACGTGGCCGATACTCGAGAACCATTGCAGGTCCCAAGTGACCCCTTATCCTGGTTGACTATAAATGGAAGACTAATTCAAGCATACATAAACTTACAACTAAATTAAATTCATTGAACTCTACTATTCAACTTTAAAAAGTCTAAACAATACTAAGCATATATATACTCAGATTTTGTATAACAACTCAAAAGAAAGTACATACAAACAACTCCTCCACTCTGTCTATCTATGAAGCCTCTACTATTACAGGAGGATATCGGGACAGGATTCATAACATCTCAAAACTACATACTGTAAGGTAAAGTTGAAGTCCTCCGGAATGTAAGATGCCTCACCACAGCTGAGTGGAGTATCACATGACCTAAATGAAATGCATGTTGATGATCTAGAATACCTGTATCTGCATCATGAAACGATGCAGGCCAAATGGCATCAGTAAATGGAATGTACGAGCATGTAAGGGGAAATCTGCAACATAAGTATAATTTCGAACTGATTATAAGGAAGATATACTCACTTTGTGTCAACTCAATATGACTCAAGAATACTCAACTTAACTCATGAATACTTTAACTAAACTCAACGATACACAACTCAACTCAAAATACTCAACTCAACTTAGGATACTAAACTCAACTCATAATGAAAGCAACAACAAAAGATGCTATATACATGAAACTTTTAAAATAATAGATAATAACTCAAATGTATATGAAAATACAATAATAAACTCTTTATTCTTATTTGGGAGATTCTCTAACCGAAAACCATCGGTATGAGCTATGTGATGATATCTCGTCCACACTTCCAGAACTATCCTATACCTTGCCGGAGTATAGGACAACTTCAACTAAGTGGATCCACTAAACTATGCTTAAAAAGTAATAAGGAATCATCTAAAATGTATGATCCTTTCTACCCACGTTTGCATACATGGTTTATGAGAACTTTGAGTTATCGGAACTCATCCCCATATCGATGTTGAATACTACTCCAAATAATATGACACATGCTCATGTGTTTAAAAACATTTCCTCATCCTCAAACTTTGATATTATTACTCAAAAGGTTATCTTAAAGGAGATTGTGCTTAAAACTTCTCATGAACTCATTTGTAAATCAAAGTTTCCTCTCATTTTAAATGTAAAAATATTCACTCTTTGGAATACTTAGTCCCCTTATACTCATTTTAAAAAATGAAACTCGCATCTCCTCATCCTCATAGTCATTTACTCAACTTTTTAAACAAATTATAAATAATTGTAAAAGACTTCTCAAAATAGAGTTCATGCCGAATTATGGATGTGAATGACTCATTCAAGGGTTTCAATAAGCATAGATAGAACTCAATACTCAGAACTCAAGGACTCAATGATACTACTCATCTAAAAAATGCTTGACTTATAGGATTCATGTGGAATTATGGGCATGAACAACTGAACTCAAAAACCTTCATGTATAATATATGGTAGTCCTATAATTAGGAATATAATCTCCAATAGGTTAGGGAATCAATACTCAAGAATAACAACTCGAAGATACTACTCCTCTAAAGATACTCAATTGATGGAATTCATGGGGAATTCTGGGCATCAACGACTCAAGGATCTCAATGATAATGTAGACTCATGAATACAGTCGTCTAAGTCTCATGCCCACTTACTCCAGTCTTGGAAGAAATTATAAGTAATTATAGAATAATCCTCGAGAAGACTCAAAGGGACTTTCTCCCACTTACTCTTAACTATACCTCAAATTTGAAGTATGAATTCAAGGATTATGATTACGACATAGGATATCTCAATGATTAAAAGAAGTTTAGATAGTTGATAATAAGATATGAGCGAAGACACAAACTGGAGGTCACTAGCGCGACACCAATGATGAATTAAATTTTTTGTCGCAAAATAATTTTTGAGGCAGAGGACTTCGTATCCTCTCTATAACGTGGAGATGGGGTGACTATCTGAAAACTGAAAAATCTTAAGCGTCTCTGTGACGTCGACCTGGGCGTGATTATTTTCCCGATCTTTTCTTCCTCTCCCAACTCGATTCAATTCATACCCTATGCAGTTCTATGGTCCCAATTCACAAATTTTCATAAACCCAAAACGATTTCAATGAAACCCACACAAAACTCATTAAGAATAACCCTCATTCTCAAAACCCTCACCTTAAGAACTCAACAAGACTCCATTAATAAAGAGTGAAGCGCAACCTCAAGAATTCATTAAGAATCTCAATCAAACAACTATAAAAATAATTCATGGATGAAATTTTACATGATTGGTGTGATGGCGAACAAACCCAACACTATGAAAGCTTACATACTAGAAGAACAATTTTCTTTAAGAAACTTGAAGGAAAATCTTGGAAGATGAGCCCTATCCTTAGCGTTTCTTAAATTTCTTGAGCGTAATTTAGGAGTGAATGAGTGTGTTTGATTTATGAAAACTGATTTTTCTACATGTTTAGGGTAATTTAGATAACCTCCTTAGGTGTTTTAGGACTAAAATACCATTAAAGATATATATAAAACGAGCTAGGAGTCAGAATAATTTTCTAGCGGGTAGTGAGGTACGTATTGGCTCTGTAACGCGGAGCCATCGTGGAGCTGCTGCTAGGTTTGAGCTTCGTTAGTAAATCAGTCATACCTTTTTGCTCAGAACTTGGATTTTAGAAAATTTGGTGGTGTTGGAAAGAGGGATCGAAGACTTTTAATTTGATAGTTCATGGGCCACTTAAATCTTTATGTGATAAAAGATATAGTCATTTGAAGTTGACCCAAAACTTAAGAATATGATGGGTGACTTGAACAAACATCTCTTCAGTTCTTTTTGAAACTCGAGGTGCTACATCGAGTGACCTTAACACCTAAGAAAGTTTAAAATCACTCGGAAAAATTTCATTCACAATGAAGAAGGGTTAGAGTTTTAGGTAAAAAAAAATTCAGATTGTTACAATTATGATTGATAAGATGTAATTTTGAGGGGCAATGAGCTCTTTATAGGGGTGGAACATCAAACTCCAACCAATCCAACCCTCCTAAACTATTTAAGTTTGGGAGGGTTAGTGGCCCGCCCTTTCATTAGCTCAACCTATTTCAACCCATTAAAAATTGGGTAGATATGTTACACAAATGAGCTCATGAAAAATCTTGTCAAAATTTTCTTAATTTTTTTTCTCAATTGGATATGTCATAATATAGTCATAAAAGAGAAAAATATAAATTGATTAGGTATTGAAATAGTTTAGAAGAACAAAAAAGATAATTAAGTTTAGTAAAAATTGGGTTGGATTGGGTCTTGACCGATAATGTAATACATTACCTAACCCATTTTCATCCCAGAAAATTTGGGTTGGGTTGGGTCTATAACTGATTGTTGTGCTAACCCATTATGACTCATCCAACTTTGACCAACCTGCCTAATTACCACCCCTAGGTCTTTAAGCATCTATTAAAATTCCTTGCATTACAAATACCTAGAAATCCATTGTATTAGTAAGAAACATCTTAGTACACAATTGAGTGTGTAACTAATGTTTGCATTAGTTCTACATAGCGTGTAAAAGTGTACCAAACAAGGTATTACTAATACAAAAAGTTAATGCATTCACTATTTTTGTTATACACTTTACAAAACTCCTAAGTGCAATTTTTATTTGGGAGTTAACTCTTGAGTGTGAATGATGAATTTTTGGTGAATGCAACAATATAGAACTCATGCTTTAAGATTTAAGTTTGAGCTCTAAACTTCCTTCCTTTTAGTTTATTTGTGCTTAAATTTTCCTTTTGAAGAATTTGTCTTTATACTGTCTAACCATTTTCCTATTGATCGTAGACAATTCATGTCCTTCTGCTTGGAGTTTCTGGTAGTGAATTTATATCCCATTTATGAATAGAACAGTTGTTCTTGTATGAAATGGGGCATCCAACATTACTATCCAATTTTGGAACTAAGCCTTACATTAATTTAACATTACTAGGAAAAGAATTGTCGATATTACATAAAGGAAATCATAAAGATAAATACTTAAAGTGATATAGGTGATGTAAAAAGGGAAGTCATCAATTCAACAACATACATAATGAAATTGCACTTAGTGGGGTCCAGTTTAACAACTTTTAAAAAGCTAGTGAATGCTAAAAAGTAACATTAAATACAATTACTTTAAGAAGGAATCATAAGGACTAGGAAGTGAATGAGCTCCTCCATCTCTTTGTTTCACTAGAGGGCACAACATGGTTGTTGCCCCAAACAGGACGAAGGGTGATTACTCTGTGAAAGAATGCTACAAGTCGGGATGCTCTATGATTGATATGCTTGAAGACTGTACCAAGGGAGGAGGAGGAGGGGATTTAATATCATATCATAATGATTTGTTGAGGTATAGTGTACATATTTTTTCTTGAGTCATATTTGGAGAAACTGTAAACATAACAAAAAATTAACATTATATATGCAAATAAATGTATAAGATAGTTGTTTTCATTTGACTTTAGATTCAATTCATTTATATTACTTTGTGATTGTAACACCCCATATTTTAGTTAGATGAATCAGTGAGATGTAGAGTCCTTGGAAAGAGTTTTGGTGTGTCGTATGAGCGTTAGAATCAAAATAAATGGCTCCCGTACTTAGAATATCATGTTTAGGGGTTAAACATCCGGGTACGACTCCCCAAGGACCACCCAAGGGGTCCTTGAGTAAGACCCCAAAACAGTCCCCCAAAACTGTCAAAAAGTGTGACCTACTGTTGCAAACCACGCCCCTTAGATCAACCTATGCCCCGTAGGTCATGGGTGTAGGTCAGGACTGCAACACCCTGCAACACTTGAGCCCCAGGTACAATTTATGGACCCAAACCATGGCCCTTAGACCCATCCACGGTCCGTGGATGGGGATCCATAGATGCTGCCAGTTTTGGCAAGTTTAGTTTTAAGTTAGGCTTTGAGGGTTAGTTCAGTAATTAGTTTAGGGTTTACGGTGGACGTTTAGTTAATTACTTACCTTCCTATAAATAGTTAATAGACCATAAACTAATCACTTTAACTCATTCATCCTAGAACCTCCAAACTACTCTCAAGAAATTCTCTCTCTAGAAGCAAAGAAGAAGAAGAAGAAGAAGAAGAAGAGGGGCAGCATCTAAGTCGATTCTCCATTTATTCAAGCTTTGTTTAGGGTTTTGATTGAAGGTATGTGAAGCTTATTCATCTATGGGTTCTTCCACCCATAGAGATCCCATAGTAATCCCCCAATTGTGGATCAGACCCCATTCTAGCTAGGGTTGTTCTTACATTGTGGATAGGGTTTGGGTATGATTCCAATCAAGTAGATATCACCCAATTATGATTGATTTATCTTTGATTAATGATAATATGATGATTTCATGCGATTTCTACGATGAACCCTAATCTAAATTGATGAATGTGATCGTTGAGGGTTTATGCCATTAGACGCAAAGTTGAAGGTTCATATGTGATCTTCCTAATACAATGTTATGTGTTGTAATTGATCAAAGTTAGGATCATATAATCATGAATTGAACTAGACTCTATTGTATATGATTGATCTTGACTTGTAAAGTTAGAATTGAACCTTTATGATCAATTAAGACTAGAATCACCGAATAATGAATGATGTGATCAAATTACCTTGAAATCTAGGTATAAAGAAGATATTAAGAAACAAACCTTGAGAGTAGAGTTTGTGACCATGATAGCTAAGTCTTTAGGGTGATACTAATGTGATTACCTAGTGTTGCTAAGGCTTTGAGAGTAAAATCTTAAAGAGAATAGAAGTTTAATAGGTTGAATTGTGGTGAAAGGCCTATACTCACCTAACCTACCTTATGATTGCTTGATAGATGAAAGTGATAGAATCACTTGAGCATGGATGGGTTGTCAAGGACATCCTTACATGAGAGATGAATGTTAAGCAAGTCTTAACAAGTAAACCTTGGGGTGTATGCTTGGCTCCAAGTGGATATTGACAATGAGATTGAGTGTCACACACGACAATGTCTGGACTCCAAGAAGAAAGGAGAGCCACACCTAGTTGATACGAGGACTATCCAAGTTAAAGAGGGAACTCTTACGTAGTAGAGTGTGGGTTCTCCCAAAGTTAGGTCTCATGAGATGGGATCCTTCATATATTTGAGTTAAGGTTTCTAGTAGCAATCTCCATATCCAATGAACCAAGACATGCTTGAGAAGCATCTCATAGTGTTAAAAAGCATACCAAACTAAGACTTAAATAATGAAGTAACTCATATTGATCAAGAGTGTAAATGGACTTAGACATGCTTAAGATAGTATCTCATAGGGTCTATATGAAGAAGGAACTTAGTCATATTTAAGAGAGTATCTCATTGTGTTCAAAGTATAAATGGAGTTAGACATGCTTAATTATCTCATAGTATCCATGCTAGTAATGAACTTAGACATACTTAAGATAGTATCTCATAGGGTTAAACTTATTAATGAACTAAGACGTGCTTAAGAGATACCTCATAGTGTTCTAAATTTAAAAAGAGGAACTAGGTTTTAAACAAAGAAGTGTTAGAATGAGGACCTAAAGGTAGTACTTAGCCTGTATAGTATTATGGGGTGCTATGTATGAATTGCACAAGTATGACTTTGGGTCATTAAAGAGAAGTATTGAGAAATGATTCTGCTAGAGTTGCCTTTCCTAGTTATAGTTGACTAAAGGTGAGAGATTTCCTTAGTTATGAGAGCTTAAACTAATAATGAGTCCAAAGTGGGGTGAATATGACTAGGATTACCTCAAGTCTACGCTTAGTGAGAAGGGTAGTATGGGATGCCTTTCATGCATTGCAGAAGTGTGTCTTGGGGTTATTTGGAAGTATGATACCATTATGGCATAGAGAAGCTTAAGAGTTGACCATGTACATAGATTGTAATTAAGATGACATGAAGACCTAAGTCTTGAATGTGAAGGTGGACTATGCCCAAGAATGACCAAAGAGATGTACTTAGCTTAGATGGTAGTACATGATGATACCCTTGCATTGCACAAGTATACTTGGTGGTGGCTTGTGAAGTAGTCATGTTGTAATATGAAGGACTTAAGGTTGAAGTATGTACCCATGAAAGTCTAAGTAAAGACTATGCCATGAACATGATGTATCTCCAATGCTCATTAAATATCTCTTATGTTGACTTGTATATATATGATGCTTGTGTTGATGATTGTCCTATGGCTACATTGCTAGTGTTATGATCATATTATTATCACTTATGCTTATGTCTTATGTTGACTAACCATTTGAGATGCTCTTATGATGTTGTGTTAGCTTTCTTACTTGGTAAATTTTGTGCTAACGCATATTGCCTACATTCCAACCAAATGTTGGGTTGGAGGTTTGAGTTGCTTTGGAGGCTAGGTTTGAAGGATCTAGAAGAGTTGAAGATCTTGGTGAGTCCTCATAGCTTCGAGGACAACATCCACTTTACCTTTTTGTAATTTCTTTATGTTTCGACTTTGTATGGGCTGCGTCCTAAGAGTTTCATTCAAGTATTATGTTAGATGGTTTGATGCAAAGGTTTAGTGAAGACTTCCGCTTCTTTTGTTATGAAAAATGACTTCAATTTTTAAAGTTTTAATTTGTACCGTATTTTCAATTCTATTACCTATGTTATGATGCAAAGGGCTTGTATTAGACCCCTTCGGGGTCGAGTACGCCGTTTTATGTCTAGGGGGTACCTCTGGGGCGTGACAAACTTCGTATTAGAGCATAAGGTTTTGGTATAAATTTTAGGATGTCTCAAACCACATCTAAAGACAGTCTTATTCACGGGTGTGAGTCGCGACACATTTTTTGAATAAGAGGCTATTTTATGCATACGAAAAATCTCGCTTCTTCATTCTCCAAGTAGTGCCATAGATCTATACGCTCTCTCTCTTATCCCTTATCCGATGGTCTTTAGGATGTGACTATTAGGAAGGTTTATGCTTACAAGGAGTGAGGGAGAAAGGTTGGTTGAGATGCCAATTATGGCTATTTGACTTGGTAAGATTTGGGATGATAGACTTTGAAGTTGTTTTTAGTATGCATGATGTTTAGAAAAGTTTGTGTAGGCTTACTCCCAAGTGGGGAATAGTATGCCTATCTAGCAAGGTTATTGTGTGGTTATGTTTAGTTGTTGGTAGAACCTGACTTAGCTATGACGAGTTTTGAGGTATGTTGATAGATTGGTTGAATAGGCTGTTTGAGTAATGCCTAGATGGGTTGAGTGAATAGACTCCTCTAAGAAGGGTAGAAGGGTAATTCACCATGGTTTAGGATCATTTTGTGTGGTGATGTTAAATCCACGTGATTTTCATGAATTAGAGTTCCTAAAAATGTTCACCTTGAGAGGTCTGATGAGTATGAGAAGTTTAGTCCCGGTTTGTTAGGCTCATGTGAGATCTTGAGGGGTGTTAGTAAGGTTACTTGTGAGCTTTAGTTGCTTATTGAGAACCTTTCTAATTTAGAAGTACCGGTAGAGGTCTTGGATCGGCAAGTCAAGAATTAGAAGAGCAAGGATGTTATTCCATAGATTGGTAAGAAGTGTTCTTGTCACGACCCGGGAGCACCCCTTAGTCGTAACCGGTGTACTCGACCTCGAAGAGGTCTAATACAAGCCTCTTAGCATTCCTTCATCGCATAGACACTAAAACCAAAAAGAATTAAAAACTTTCTTTACCAAGAAAACATTTCATAAAAAAAGAAACAATAGCAAGCGGAAGACTTTATACATGATGTCTCAAAAACCATCTAATACTTTAGAGTACAAAATTCGGGACCAATCCCATACACAACTTAAACAATACTAAAAAGACATAAAAGAACATATAGGGTATTGTCCTCGAATATATGAGGACTCACCAAGTCTTCATCTTCAACACATAGAAACCTATGAAATAGCCATGACATGTCATCATCTCCAAAACCCTACAGTTTAGTCCAAAAATGGAAAGAAAGGGGTTAGCACAATTAAGTACTAAGTATGGAGACCATGCAAAAACATGCCAAAACGGACAAGGAATAAATGCATTCATATTATTTTGATAAAACCTTCACTTCACAAGTATAAGAGACATAATACAAGTCAATCTTCACATATAAAACCATAGCCAACCATGTACATATACTCAACATATGTCCATATACAATCCATGCTTAACTTTAAAAGAACACATGTAATTTCATTATCATAGGACCTCTACCTAATATAATCTTAAGACACACTTGAGTGAGACAAGAAGTGACCGCCCATACAACCTCTTCAAGCACAATTAAGTGTTCTCCAAGATTACCTTAGATAAGGACATTTCCTTTACAACATAACATCAATAGACCAACATTCTTTAAGAAACCATTTTGGAGACATTTATGTATTTAGAGGACTTTCATACAATAGCCATTAAGGCTTAGGGAACTCACTTTAGCATCTTCAAAGCCTACTCGTGCCATGTGCAGATAGCATCCCATACTACTACCTATACGTTGTAGAACATATCCAATAACTAGAGTGCACATCCCACATGATGGGAATAGGCATTAACCGACATAGACCATGCGAGCTAGACATGGAATCCGGTGTCATAAAACCCTACACCGTGGAAGGTGTTCTACTTGCCAAGGGTAGAACTAGGACACATCCCATGTAGGCACATGGTTTAGGGGATATCCAAAGATGTTCATTGTACTCTTGCCTCATACTCG
>NC_064289.1:48415937-48462443 GCF_019186545.1 Solanum stenotomum | reverse complement strand
GCTTCATATAGGACTTTACATATAGCCTCATATGTGTATAATAATACAACAATACAATAACATTCACATAATGCCCTTCATGGCCTCAATTCACAATAATACAACAAATAACCACCTCCACCAAAGGTGGATCAAACCAACCAATAACAATTATATTAATACTAAGAGATCAAGCCATCTTACCACCTTTTTCAAAGGCCATAAGCCACAATACTCAATTCCATGCCATTTATACAATATTTATCAAGTTTGATCAACTTACCCTCTTTCCATGGCTATCTTCATTATCCTCATATTCCAACAATTAACAATATAATAACAATGATAATAACAACATTCAACTATACAAGCTAAGCTAAGCATTAGCCAATAATCAACATGAAGACCATTCACAATTTTGTCCATTCAAGGCTAACATCCCACATCCTTCAATTCACTAACAATTCTTAACAATTCCACATAGATAAATACATATATGAACAGTCCACAACAATCTACACAATAATCGTCCATCAATTACACAAAATCAATACGCCCACTTTAGGCCAAATTTAGAGAATTTGAGAAGACATGGGTTCATGGGGATTTATTTCTAAAAACCATTAATAATCATTAATAACCATATAAATAATCATTCAAAACCTTTTTATGCAAGAACCCATGCTAGAATCGAAATAGGTTTTCGTGTGTATTTGAAAAACCTTGAAAACCTTTTGATTGGGTTCTTTGAAAAAAAAATAATCAAGGATAAGGATCCCCATACCTCTAAGTTGAAAACCCACGAAAATTGAAGAAGAAGCACTTGAAATCTTCAATCCTAGCTCCAACTCCTCTTCTTCCTTGAGTTAGAGAGAAATATATGAAAGAGGGAATAATTTTGGAAATTCTAAGAGGAGTGACTTAAATGAAAGGAATTAAGTCATAAAAGGTCTTATAATTGCTAGAAAAAGAATAAAATAGCATAGGGTCAATTTTGGAAAAGGACTAAGGACCCATAAAGTCTTAACTTAAAAAATTTTGCCCCTTCCCATCTAAACTCGTCCTTTTGGACAGTGCTTCACTATTTCGGGCATAACGTTTTACTCCAAGGTCGAAATTGGGCAAACTCGGTGATAACAGCGAGGTTAAGGGAGATCACAAATAGAGAATTANTCTAAACTCGTCCTTTTGGACAGTGCTTCACTATTTCGGGCATAACTTTTTACTCCAAGGTCGGAATTTGACAAACTCGGTGGCGTTGGAAAGAGGACTCAAAGACCTTTAATTGGATAGGTAAAGGTCCACCTAATTCATTTTGAGCTAAAAGATATGACCATTTAAAGTTGACCCTTACAACTCACTAGTTCAAATGACTAGTTTCCGGACGTCACGGTCATTCCTCATCATTTTATCAAGTTCTCAACTTCAAACTCACACGTGAGGCTCTAGTTTCACTAGTTCATTTTTAGGGTCGTTACATTATCCCCCACTTGGGAACATTCGTCCTCAAATGACACTTTAAACACATAAGGGGGTAACAAATCAAGTAAACAACCCATCAACATGCATACAACATCAATACAAATGCCTAAATATAGGAGGAAATATCAACTCCACATAGAAAGTCCCACATAACTTCATGCAATGCAAGAAAGTAGGCACAACATCTACTAACTCCTTATGCATCATCTTTACCTTTTCTCATTTCTCATTTCATTTCATTGGAGGTACTTCCTTCTCCAAAACTCGAGTAAGCATGCTCACATTATCACCTCATAAAGCAAATAGACAACTTATGCTAAATGCATATTATGCAACTTTCTCAAAGAAGCACTTTAGGCAACATCATCAAAACACTTTTAAACATGCTCATAAGTCAACTCATGCAACATTTAGGCAAATCATTATAGATGCACATCAACATGAGGAACATAAATTTATGAAAACTCATTTTCTCATTTAATAAGAATTCATTTAAAACATGCATGACATAAGGAAACCATGGAAAACTCTTTTTCACACAAGACTCCAAAACATAACCCAAGCTTCTAGGAACTCTTTGTTTTAGGCTTGAGTAAGCACATATAGAAGTAGGTAAGGATATCAACACTTCTCAACAACTTCACTACTCAACATACCATCAATCTACCATTTTTTTTTACCCAACTCTTTAATTCACTAAACCTCTTGTAATGAAAACATCCTTCAAGCCTAACTCATAAACATCAACCACACTTAAAAACCTTATCATCTAACCACATATTTCCCCCACTTAGGAGAAACTCTTACTAGTTCTTTCAAATTCACCTCCTTCCATCCTAAGTTCGGATCAAAACATTACTAGGCTTTTATACTCATTACACCTAGCATTTCTAAATCACCACACATTTCACAAATTCCTTCAACACATCACAAAACTTCCTCATGACTAAGCCGGATACTACCAACAACATGCATAACCAAAGGAATCCCATTCATACTAAAGTCATCACCACAATCTTTCACCTCACACCTACTAAGTCACCAAGTCATAGTTGGCATCACAACCAACATTCTCTCTCCCTCAACCCTTGCAACATTAAAACTTCCTCAAAGGTTACACTCAAATGACCATCACCTACGGAACAAGAGAAGACATTATAGAGAGAAACTCCATGGCACGACTAAAAGAATGAAGAAGTGAAACTTTCTTAGCACCCAATAGCCTCCTATTTATAATGTGGCGTGCTTCACATTATGAACAAGACTCTACTAGATGTGGTTTTGAGACAACCTAACACTACAAGAAAAAGTATCTCTAGGGACCAACGATTTGGGACGAGTAGAAATTTTGGTCCTTAATTGTATATATATAGGGACTGGATTTTTTTTGTAGTCTTTAATTTCCGTATCTCGTTTCTAATTTTGGGAAGAGAAAATATCTAGTCTCTAAAATAGTAAATAACTGGTCCTAATCGTGTAAAATGAGCAGTGAAAGTAAAATATATTTCAATAAACCCCACCACAACCCTAACCTCATCCCACTTCTCTCTTCCAAAATTAAACCTTTTCTCTGTGAAAATTGGTTCTTCAAATCCCCAAACCCTCTGCAAAATGCTTAATCTTAAATTTTATGGTACAAACTACTACTAACCTATATGTATATCCTCTTGTTTCAAAAATGATAGCCTGTGAAACCTAGAAATCGAACTCCATTTGTTCAGTGGCGGCGAATTTAGGCATGAAAACTACAAAAGAGATGTAAGTCCCCATCTATTAAAATTCTTCTATGTAATTTATGAATGGAGAGTATACTGTGATTTTTTCTTATTTTTCTTGTGAAAAAGGGACAAGGGCTTGTTGGTTATGAATTTGTGTGAAAACGGGTTGAATTACTTTTGAGAAAGTATATTTTATTTGAACATAGGAAAGATCAAAATAAAATAACTAAGTTTCAGTTTTATATTTTGGGAGGCGGTGAACTCAACCTTCATTATATATTTTGGGACAGTTGCATTTCTTTTTACTCTCCCTGCAACTATTTTGTTAAGATTCTCAACTTTTTGGGTCCAAGATTTCATTGGGCCAAATTTAGATGATGAGGATTTGGAGTTTCTTATTGTACTATGTCATTTTGGTTGAGCTTCTGGGGAAGTGTGGTCTTTTAGTACTTTTTAGGGGTTCACCAATTAGTTAAAATATGTTCATCCTTTCCTGAATTTTTGAGAAATATATCATGATGATTCTTTGGGTTAAGCTTGAGATTCATTGTTATTTATTTACTCTAGTCTAATAGTGCAGATAGATTATTTATTTTAATTCTGATATATCTAGTTTGCACTTTACCTTGTTGTTTCATCGACAATTGCTTTCGTAGGTTCATGTGGTAGAAATAATCTCTTTATATTAGAAATAATTTGATGCTTGATATAATTTGGGGTAGTCATACTACTAATCTGTCATCTTCTTTTGTGTTCGTGGCTCAAGGGGAGTGGAGGAAGAAAGGTGTTGGTAGCAAAAGTTCCAAAAATTTGCTCTATCTTTACTTAATAGTTCTTTTAAGTGCGGATGACTTAGCTAACAATTTGATTAATATTGCTAACATTAAAATATTTGTTTAAGGTTTAATTGGGTTCCTTGAAAGAAAGAATAATCAAGGATAAGGATCCCCATACCTCTAAGTTGAAAACCCACGAAAATTGAAGAAGAAGCACTCGAAATCTTCAATCCTAGCTCCAACTCCTCTTCTTCCTTGAGTTAGAGAGAAATATATGAAAGAGGGAATGATTTTGGAAATTCTAAGAGGAGTGACTTAAATGAAAGGAATTAANACCCACTTTAGGCCAAATTTAGAGAATTTGAGAAGACATGGGTTCATGAGGATTTCTTTCTAAAAACCATCAATAATCATTAATAACCATATAAATCATCATTTAAAACCTTTTTATGCAAGAACCCATGCTAGAATCGAAATAGGTTTTCGTGTGTATTTGAAAAACCTTGAAAACCTTTTGATTGGGTTCCTTGAAAGAAAGAATAATCAAGGATAAGGATCCCCATACCTCTAAGTTGAAAACCCACGAAAATTGAAGAAGAAGCACTTGAAATCTTCAATCCTAGCTCCAACTCCTCTTCTTCCTTGAGTTAGAGAGAAATATATGAAAGAGGGAATGATTTTGGAAATTCTAAGAGGAGTGACTTAAATGTAAGGAATTAAGTCATAAAAGGTCTTATAATTGCTAGGAAAAGAATAAAATAGCATAGGGTCAATTTTGGAAAAGGACTAAGGACCTATAAAGTCTTAACTTAAAAAATTTTGCCCCTTCCCGTCTAAACTCGTCCTTTTGGACAGTGCTTCACTATTTCGTGCATAACTTTTTACTCCAAGGTCGGAATTGGGAAAACTCGGTGGCATTGGAAAGAGGACTCAAAGACCTTTAATTGGATAGGTAAAGGTCCACCTAATTCATTTTGAGCTTAAAGATATGACCATTTAAAGTTGACCCTTACAACTCACTAGCTCAAATGACTAGTTTCCGGACGTCACGGTCATTCCTCATCATTTCATCAAGTTCTCAACTTCAAACTCACATGTGAGGCTCTAGTTTCACTAGTTCATTTTTAGAGTCATTACAGTTCTTTAGTAAGGAATATGGTTAGGAGTGCTACTTCAGAGGCCAAGGGACAATGAGATATTCTGATGTCCTTATCCTTTCCTTCTACTCTCATGCAAGCTTGAGATGATAAGTTCCTCTTGATTTGCATTTATGTGAAGTCATGTGTGAATAGTATGTTTCCATGATCCTCTTATGTGATGCATGTTGATGAAATGTTTAGGTCTTGTTAGAAATGACTTAAATGCATTGTTTCCTCATGCTGTAATGCATTTGAGTAAAACTTGCATATAGACTTCATGAATTGATTATGAGCATGCCTTAGTGGTTGAAGTTGGGGGGTTTTTCCTAGAATAGATGCTTTTATGAGAAGTTGCATTTTAGGCTCCATGAGTGTGTGTTGTGCATGTTTTATCTAGGAGATGTTATTTCCTCCTTGAAAATGAGTAGATATAGTATTTGATGCATTTTGGGTTGGTAGAAGTAGTTCCTACTCCCTTGTGTTGCATTGTATGTGTTTCGCTTGGAATTGAGGATTTCTTCCTTGATTATGTGCATTAGATGTAGTGCATCCATAAAGGGCAGATAAGTTAGAGTTTGGACTTTAGGAATTATTTAAAGTGTCATTCGAGGATGAATGTTCCTAAGTGGGGGATAATGTAACACCCCATATTTTAATTAGTTGAACTAGTGAGTTCTAAAGTCCTTGGAATGTGTTTTGGTGTGTCGAATGAGGGTTAAAATCAAAATAAATGGAATATCATGTTTAAGGGTTAAACGTCCGGGTACGACTCCCCAAGGACCACCCAAGGGGTCCTTGAGGAGGACCGCAAAACAGTCCCTCAAAACAGTCAAAAAGTGTGACCTACAGTTGCAAACCACGCCCCTAAGATCACCCTACGCCCCATAGGTCATGGTCGTAGGTCAGGCATGCAACACCCTGCAACATTTGAGCCCCATGTCCAATTGCCGGATCTAAACCATGGCCCTTAGACCCATCCACCGTCCGTGGATGGGGATCTGTAGATGCTGTCAATTTTGGCAAGTTCAATTTTTAAGTTAGGCTTTGAGGGTTAGTTTAGTAATTAGTTTAGGGGTTAGGTGGGAGTTTAGTTAATTAATTACCCTCATATATATAGTTAGGCTTTGAGGGTTAGTTTAATAATTGATTTAGCTTTGATTAATGATAATATGATGATTTCATGTGATTTCTATGATGAACCCTAATTTAAATTGATGAATGAGATCTTTGTGGGTTTCTGCCATTAGAGGCAAAGTTGAAGGTTCATATGTGATCTTCCTAATTCAATGTTATGTGTTGTAATTGATCAAAGTTAGGATCATATAATCTTGAATTGAACTAGACTCTATTGTATATGATTGATCTTGACTTGTAAAGTTAGAATTTAACCGTTATGATCAATTAAGACTAAACTCGTCCTTATAATGAAAGATGTGATCAAATTACCTTGAAATCTAGGTATAGAGAAGAGATTAAGAAACAAACCTTGAGAGTAGAGTTCGTGATCATGATAGCTGTTGGTGTTTTTTTAAAAGTGGGGCAACACAAAAAAGATTGAAAATGTCTCTCAATGGATTGAAATGACTTTCAATAACTTTCAATAATTTTATTAAGCATTAAGGGGCTTTAAATATCCAACACAAAACACATAATCTGCATAATTTAAAATTTAAACAACCTAAAATATCTCAACAACATAAACAAACTAACTAAAATTCAAAATTCAAATTTATTCAAACTGAATAAGTTATTTAGCTAAAAGTTATTGCAGTAACTTAAAGCAAATTTCAACACTCCTCCTTTGCTTCAGTTACTGCAATTTTAAAAAATGCTCCTCCTCAATTTTTTCTTTGGTAATTGATGTTGGATTTTTTTCATTGTTTTTGAACTTGCAAAATTTCTTGTTTTTTATTTTTCTTCTTTTGATTATGTTCTTCAAAAACACATGCGATGACATTGTCTTGTGTAGAAGTTTTTATGAAAGTTCTTTAATATGAACTTTTGTATGATTTGCAAAGAGAGGTTGTAACGTTTTTTCTTCTTTCACGAACTGACATATCACATAGGTTTCAAAATATGATTTTATTCTCACAGACCAAATTTGATAATTTTCTTCTGTGAAAATTTGTGGGGCATTCAAAGAGAGACTGTTGCTTGCCATTTTTTGGTTAAAAAAGTTTTTTCTAGAAAAGCCTATGTGTTGAAAAATGCACGGGTTGAAAAGGTTGCCCTGATGGGTTATAATGGGTAGCCTTGAGGGGTTAAAAAGATAGCCCTTACGATTTAAAAATGTATGGTAGTTCTTTGAAAGATTTCACAGATCCCTTAAGATCAATGAAGCTCTGATACCACTATTAGTGTTTTTATAAAATTGGGGTAGCACAGAAAACTTGAAAATGTCTCTCAACAGATTGAAATGACTTTTAATAGCTTACAATAATTTTATTAAGCATTGAGGGGCTTTAAATTGCCAACACAAAACACATAATCTGCATAATTTAAAATTTAAACAACCAAAAATATCTCAACAACATAAAGAAACTAACTAGAAGTCAAAATTCAAATCTATTCAAACTAAATAACTTATTTTGCTAAAAGTTACTACAGTAACTTAAAGCAAATTTCAACAATAGCTAAGGCCTTAGGGTGACACTAATGTGATTACCTAGTGTTTCTAAGGTTTTGAGAGTAAAGTCTAAAAGAGAATAGAAGTCTAATAAGTCGAATTGTGGTGAAAGGCCTATACTCACCTAACCTACCTTATGAATGCTTGATGGATGAAAGTGATAGAATCACTTGAGCATAGTTAGGTTGTCAAGGACATCCTTCCATGAGAGATGAGTGTTAAGCAAGTCTTAACAAGTAAACCTTGGGGTGTATGCTTGGATCCAAGTTGATATTGACAATGAGATGGAGTGTCATACAAGATAGGGTCAGGACTACAAGAAGAAAGGAGAGCCACACCTAGTTGATGTGAGGAATATCCAAGTTAAAGGGGTAACTCTTACATAGTAGAGTGTGGGTTTTCCAAAAGTTAGGTCTCATGAGATGGGATCCTTCACATAGTTGAGTTAAGGTTACTAGTACCAATCTCCATATCCAATGAACTAAGACATGCTTGAGAAGCATCTCATAGTGTTCAAAGCATAATGAACTAAGACATGCTTGAGAAGCATCTCATAGTGTTCAAATCATAATGAACTAAGACTTACATAATGAAGTAACTCATAATTTTCAAGAGTGGAAATGAACTTAGACATGCTTAAGATAGTATCTCATAGGGTCTATATGAAGAAAGAGTTGAAACCTATTTAAGAGAGTATCTCAAAGTGTTCAAAGTATAAATGGAGTTAGACATGCTTAAGTAAGTATCTCATAGTATCCATGCAAGTAATGAACTTAGACATACTTCAGATAGTATCTCATAGGGTTAAAATTATTAATAAACTAAGATGTGCTTGAGAGAGTACCTCATACTATTCTAAAGTTAAAGAGAGGAGCTAGGTTCCAACCAATGAAGTGTTAGGATGAGGACCTAAAGGTAGTACTTAGCATGTATAGTATTGTGGGGTGTTATGCATGCATTTCACAAGTATGACTTAGGGTCATTAAAGAAAAGTATTGATATAGGATTGTGCTAGAGTTGCCTTTCCCAGTTATAGTTGACTAAAGGTGAGAGATTTCCTTAGTTATGAGAGTTAAGCTAATAACAAGTCCGAAGTAGGGTGAATATGACTATGATGACTCCAAGGATATGCTTAGTGTTAAGGGTAGCATGGGATGCCTTTCATGCATTGCATAAGTGTGTCTTGGGGTTACTTGGAATTATGATACCCTTATGGCATAGACAAGCTTAAGAGTTGACCATGTACATAGATTGTAATTAAGATGACATGAAGACCTAAGTCTTGAATCTGAAGGTGGACTATGCCCAAGAATTACCATAGAGATGTACTTAGCTTGGATGGTAGTACGGGATGCTATCCTTGCATTGCACAAGTATACTTAGAGGTGGCTTGTGAAGTAGTCCTCTTGTAATATGAAGGACATAAGGTTGAAGAATGTAACCATAAAGTCTGAGCAAAGACTATGGCATGAACATGAGGTATCTCCAATGCTCATTAAATATGTCTTATGTTGACTTGTGTTTATATGATGCTTGTGTTGATGATTATCCCATGGCTACATTGCTTGTGTTATGATCATATTATTATCTCTTATGCTTATGTCTTATGTTGACTAACCATTTGAGATGCTATTATGATGTTGTGCTAGCATTCTTACTTGGTACATTTTGTACTAACACATATTGCCTACATTCCAACCAAATGTTGGGTTGGAGGCTTGAGTTGCTTTAGAGGCTAGGTTTCAAGGATCTAGAAAAGTTGAAGATCTTGGTGAGTCCTCATAGCTTTGATGACAACATCCACTTTACCTTTATGTAATTTCTTTTTGTTTAGACTTTGTATGGGCTGCGTTCCAAGAGTTTCATTCAAGTATTATGTTAGATGGTTTGAGACAAAGGTTTAGTAAAGACTTCCGCTTCTTTTGTTATGAAAAATGACTTCGATTGTAAAAGTTTTAATTTGTCCCATTACGTCTAGGGGGTACCCTTAGGTCGTGACAAACTTGGTATCAGAGCATAAGGTTTTGGGATAAATTTTAAGATGTCTCAATCCACATCTAAGTAGAGTCTTATTCATGGGTGTGAGTCGCAACAAATTTTTTGAATAGGAGGTTATTGGATGCTTAGGAAAAATCTCACTTCTTCATTCTCCAAGTCATTCCATAGATCTATAAGGTCTCTGTCTTATACCTTATCCGATGGTCTTTAAGATGTGACTATTATGAAGGTTTATGCTACAAGGAGTGAGGGACCAAGTCATTCCATAGATCTATAAGGTCTCTCTCTTATCCCTTATCCGATGGTCTTTAGGATGTGACTATTATGAGGGTTTATGCTACAAGGAGTGAGGGAGAAATGTTGGTTGAGATGCCAATAATGGTTATGTGATTTGGTATTATTTGGGATGATAGACTTTGAAGTTGTTTTTAATATGCATGATGTTTAGAAAAGTTTTTGTAGGATTACTCCCAAGTTGGGGATAGTGTGCCTATCTAGCAAGGTTATTGTGTGGCTATCTTTAGTTTTTGGTAGAACCCGACTTATCTATGATGAGTTTTGAGGTATGCTAATAGATTGGTTGAATAGGGTGTTTGAGTAATGCCTCGATGGGTTGAGTGAATGGACTCCTCTAAGAAGGGTAGAACTATAATTCACCATGGTTTAGGATCATTTTGTGTGGTGATGTGAATTCCAAGTGGTGTTCATGAATTAGAGTTCCTAGAAATGTTCACCTTGAGATGTGTGGTGAGTATGAGAACTTTAATGTCATGACCTGAGTCTACACCCTTGACGTGGCCGGCACTTAAGAACTATCGTTGGTCCCTAAGAGAACCCTCATCGTGGCTGAGTACAAGCAGAAGACTAACTTAAGTATGCAAAAGCTTAAAACTTAATAAAATTCAATAAACTCAAATTTTCAAAACTTTAACTCAAATGAACAACTTAGAATAAAAATAATATATTCAAATCGCCATAAAATAGGCACTTCAGTCTTTAAAAACATTTAATAAAATAAATAAATAATACAGACTTCTCAACTATACTGACTATCTATGAAGCCTCTAACTGTAAAAAAGATGGAAGTCAAGACAAGACCCATGACATCCTAACTAAATTGAAAAGTAAATGAAATCCTCCGAAAAATAAGGAGGATGACCATAGCTAACTCGAACTCTCGGATGTATCAACGAATTTCCTATTGATGATCTTGAATACCTGTGTCTACAGCATGAAAAGATACAGGCTAAATGGATCAGTATATGGAATGTACGAGCATGTAAGAGAAATTCTAAAGCATAACATAAGTTTGAAACTTGATACAAAGGAAACATACTAACCTCTTCTCAAACTTACTCAACTCAAGGAATACACAAGGATACTCAACACTACTCAACTTACTCAACTAAGAAGTATTCAAGGATAAGATACTCAACTCAGAGATTAGATACTTAACTCAAATATATGATATTCGACCCTAGGTACTCAACTCTGGATACTTAACTCAATATAAAGCAACAATACACTTGCAATATATGGAAAGCTTTATAAAACAGTAAAACAACTTAGTTCGTTAAAGAAAATGCAATAGCAAACTAAAATTTACTTATATAATAAAGTAATATATTTTCTGTGGGAGTTTCTCTAACCGACAACCATCACTATGAGCCGAAGTGATGGTACAACATTTTACCTCACGTTTTCAAGGACCGTCCTATACTTTGCCATCGGTATAGAACCTGAACTACTAAGTGGATCCCCTATTCTATGTCATCTAAAGAGTATGATCCTTTACTACCCATGATGACTACATGGTTTATGGAGACGTGAGTTATCTAAACTCAAACTCACCCCCATATCAATGCTCAATACTAATCCGAAAATATACTTAGCTCAATATTTGTAAAAACAAAACTCTTTCTTTAGTTTGAGATAATTACTCAAAAATTTAGCTTAAAAGCTCTCTTGGAATCGATGTTCCCTTTCTTGCTCAAAACTTTTTCGAAAATCTCAGTTTCTTCTCATCTTAAATGTGAAAACATTTACTCTTGGGAATACTTAGTTCCAATTTATCATTTTAAAGAAAATAAACTTTACTCTTACTCTTTACTCAACTTCAAAGCTTAAGTCTTAAAACAAAGTTTAAGCATTTGTAAAAGACTTCTTAAAATATGGTTCATGCCGAATTATTGACATGAACAACTGAATGCAAGGTTTTCAATAACCATAGATAGAACTCAAATACTTGGAACTCAAGAACATCAATGATACTACACATTTCAAGAATGCTCAACTCAGAGGGTTCATGTGGAATTATGAGCATGAACTACTCAACTCAAAGAATCAATTTCTCATCTCAAGATTGTTCGACTTATAATGTTCATGCGGAACTATGGGCATGAACAACTCAACTCATGGACTTCATGGGTAATAGGTAATAGTCCTATGATTAGGATTATAATCTCGGAAGGGCTAGGAACTAGATACTCAAGACTCAGAACTTGAAGATACTACTTCTTTCAAAGATACTAAACTGATGGAGTTCATGCGGAAGTTATGGGTCAAAATATCACTAAGGAACTCAGGTATACGACTCTTCTCATTCTCATACCTACTTACTCAAAACATAACATAATCGATGGTGGATCTCAAAGGATTCACAATTGAACTCAAAGACTTTCTTGAACTCTACTCTTAACTCTCTCTTGAATGTGAATTATGAATTCTAGAATTATGGTTCATGATATGAAGGATCTAGGTGATAGTGTAGACTCAAGAATACATTCTCCTCACTCTCATGCTCACTTACTCCAGTCTTGAAACAAGTTACTAGAATTTGCAGAAGACTCATCAAAAAGACTAAAAGGGACTTTCTCAAAATGTTCGAAAGAACTCTCAAGACCTAACTTTTAACTCTACCTTGAATTTGAATTATGGATTCAAGGGTTATGCTTTGGAATGCAGGACTTCTCAATAATTTAGGAGGGTTAAGATAGTTGACCACAAGAACGGGAGAAGACCCAAATTCAAGAACACTGGCGTGACGCGGAGGTGGAATTAAATTATTGGTCGCTAAAGTAAATTTTGGGATAGTGGACTTCGTACCTCTCCACAAGCAGAGGGGGGGGGGGGGACTTTTCGGGGGACTGAATGATTAAAATTCCTCTACGACGCTGAGTTGGGCACATATTTTTGCCAGATCTTTTATTCCTCTCTCAAACTTGAATCAACTCATACCTACTGCAATTCTAAGGTCAAAATTCACGAATTCTTTCAACCCAAAACAATTTCAGCGAAACCCACACAAGGAACTATCAATTACCTCATCTTATTCGCAAACCCTCACCTCTAGTACTCTATAAGAATTTCATTATCAAAGAACGAAGCACAAACCTCAAGAACTCAATAAGATTAACAATATTGGCTAAAACTTAAGAATTTCTCAAGAACTTAATAATTCAATCTCAAAAAATGAATCCAATGATAGAATTAAACATGATTGGCCTGAGGGCGAACAAATCCAACACTATGAAAGCTTACATACCTGAAAGAATTATCCTCTTGAAGCAACTTGAAGGAAAACCTTTGAATAAGAACCCTAGCCTTAGTTTTTTCTTAAATTTCTTGAGCGTAGAATCTTTGGAGTTAATGAGAGGGTTTAGATTTAAGAAAATTGATTTTCTACACGTTTAGGGTAATTTAGATGACTTCCTAAGGGTTTTTAGGACTAAAATACCCATAAAGAAATAATTAAAACAAGCTAGGAGTCAGAAAGGTCTTTCACCAGGCAGTGAGGTTCGTGTTGGCTCCGCGTCGCAGAGCCTAGCGGAGTTAGCAAATCAGTCATAACGTTTTACTACAAGCTCGGAATTGAGCCAACTCGGTGGCATTGGAAAGATAACTATAAGGGATTTAATTTTCTATCTGTAGCTCACCCAACTCATCTTGTACTAGGAGTTATGGTTGTTTGAAGTTGACCCAAAACTTAAGAAAAACATAGGAATGACTTGAATGAATCCTCTTTAGTTCTTCTTGGAACTCAAGGTGCTGCATCTAGTGACCTTAACATTTAATAAATTTTAAATTCCTTGCAAAAATCTCACTCGCTACGAAGAAGGGTTCGAGTCTTAGCTCAAAATTTTCTGGGGTGTTACAATATTTCCCTCTTGGGATCATTCGTCCTCGAATGACTACTGGACTGGGTATGGAATGTGTTACTCTTACTAAGGTCTGAGTCTAATGGTCTGCTCTTACTATATTCAAGCTTAACCCAAATCCTTAAGTTCGGATTCTATACTTCTCTATAGGGAATCTCATCTGAAACTATTACTCTTTACCACCACATTCAATCTTAGTACTCTAACAACTCCATGGACTCCTACTAACTAGCTCTTTAAGAAATTCTCAACACTTGACCTGATTTCTCATCTTATCATCTCCCCCTTAGGTCTAAAGCTAACACTTGAAGGCTATGGACCTATTCCACACTGACAACTCAATTATGATATCTAGGCACACTTGGAAAATCAAAACTTAATTGGAACCTCATGATAATATACCATCTCGGCACACCTCTTAATGCACTTGCTATTCTTGTGACTTAGCTACACTTCACTGCCCTTACTAAAGGTTAGGGTCTTTCACTTGTACTACTCACATTCATTGCAACAAACATCTAAATTCCACACCTACTCTATGTCAAGTCTTCTAGATCCAATATCTATACTAACATCATCACCCTCAAACAAATCATAAGCCTAGCTTAGATCTATCACTTTGTGAATACTCCTGCTCTTCTATTCAACAGTTACACCTAGTCATTACCTACACAATGACACTTCATCACAAACTCCTTTCTAGCTACAACACACTGTACCTCCTATGATGGAATCTTCACTACTCATCACTTCTTAGTCTACCCATAAGGGAAAACTCCTCATTCATAACTTACTAGGTGCATGACTATACCAACATAGATCTTCAAAACACTATCTCCCTTTCTTAGATTACTAAACCTCTGCATACTTTCCTCTAACTCTAGATCTTTTACTGCTACTATTCATGATCTCATAACTCATGTTACCCTTCAGAGTGAAAATACTACCTAAGCTCTAAGCATACATCTTAAAAAAGATCTCAGCTGAAACAAGGCTTAGAGAAGAGAGTGCAACTCACTTTTACTCAAATGCACAATTCAAATGAATATGGGTGCATTCCTCTGAAATTGAATACTTAAATTACTCTGGACTTTTCTTAAGCCCCTCTGGAGTCTCATGACTTCCTTAAAATTCATGCTAAGAATAATTCATCGACAAAGAACTGACTCTGCTTTTCAACCACCTCTAGTATAATGGGTAGTCGAATGATTCTGAGAAACGCACGAGTTAGAATAAGTCTCTATGACATAGCTATATTGCATGATTAAGAGTATGAAAGAAGGGAAACTTTTCTTAAATATCTATAGCACCTCATTTATAAAAGTGGGGCGCTCACAACCATAAATGAGAACCTACTAACACGGCTTCATAGACACCCTAGAACACTTAGAATCAGTGCTCTGATAACAAGTTTGTCAAGACCCGAGTGTACACCCTGGACGTGGCCGGCACTTAAGAACCATTGCTTGTCCCCAAGAGAACCCTCATCCTGGCTGACTACAAGCGGAAGACTAACTTAAGAATGTAAAAACTTAAAATTGAATAAAATTCAATAAACTCAACTTTTCAAAATATTAACTCAAATGAACAACTTAGAATAAAAATAATATATTCAACTCGCCATAAAATAGGCACTTAAGTCTTTAAATCATTTAATAAAATAAATGAATAATACAGACTTCTCAACTATACTAACTATCTATAAAGCCTCTAACTGATAAATATGGAAGTCGGGACAAGACCCACAACATTCTGACTAAACTGAAAAGTAAATGAAATCCTCCAAAAAATAAGTAGGCTCACCATAGCTAACTCGAACTCTCGGATGTATCAACAAATCTCTTATTGATGATCCTAAATATATGTGTCTACATCATTAAAATATGCAATCCAAATGGCTCAGTACGTGGAATGTACGAGCATGTAAGAGGAATTCTAAAGCATAACATAAGCTTGAAACTTGATACAAAGGAAACATACTTAACTCTTCTCAAACTTACTCAACTCAAGGAATACTCAAGGATACTCAAAACTACTCAACTTACTCAACTCAGAAGGATTCAAGGATAACATACTCAACTCAAAGATATGATATTCGACTCTAGGTACTCAACTTTGGATACTCAACTCAATATAAAGCAACAATACACATCCAATATATGGAAAACTTTATAAAACAGTAAAACAACTTAGTTCTTTAAAGAAAATGTAATAACAAACTCAAATTTACTTATATAATAAAGTAATATAATTTATGTGGGAGTTTCTCTAACCGACAACCATCACTATTGTAACAACCCTCAAAATGAAGTAGGATAAAGTAGAGCCTCACATGGGTTTTATGCATTAATAACTTATTAAAATAATGAAGAATAGGCTTTTTAGTCAGTTTTAAAGAGTTTGGACGTCAAACATCAAGGGACGACCAAGACGTTCGAAAACTAGACTTTCACGTGTAGGTGTGTTATACTATGTTGTTCATGTTTTATGTGGTGTTTGGAGTCAAAAATCAGTGGAGGTGACCATAGTGTCTTAAGAAATATTTTTACGGTCAAAACGTTTGGGTATGACTCCCCGAGACCACCCTAAGGGTCTCCGAGGAGGACCCCAACCCTAGGCCAAACAAGCTGCCAAGGAAGGTTAACATTACTCATGGAGGGAGCATGTTCGCATCGCGGACTAACTCCACCAAACGCCAAAAGTTTGGTCTGAGTCGCTGACCACACTGTGTCTAATTTAATTTCCAGGAAACTTATGGGAACACCTCCGCGTCGCGAACTTGTTTTCCAACAAAATCTGCGAAAATAAAACTCAAGTTTGACTTGTCTAAAAGGTCCAACTAAGTAAGGGGTAGTTTGGGTACTTTGGAGAATTACTATAAACGATTATTATAACTATTTTAGTGTATTTTAAGTTGGATAAAACCCCAAAACCTAAAATTAGACCCCATTCTTCAAATTGACCCTTCCCTCTCAAAATAGATTCTCTCAAAAACTCCATTGAAGACCTTTATGAAACTCAAGCTAGAAGATTGGTTTTCAACTGATTTCTTCTTCAATTTCATGGGTCTTCAATAATTAAGGTATGGTAACTCTTGATTCTTGAATAACCTCTCATTCAAGGACTTCTATCAAAGATTTTCAAAAGTGATTCAAAGACCAAAATTCCCAATTTTTAATCTAAACATGGGTCCTTTGTCAAACGATTTTCTAAATCATTCTGTTGATAAATTAATGTGGAATTAAGGTTTTTAAGATACTTTCCAAAGGAATTCTTGAAGAACCCATGATCCCCAAATTCTCAAAAATTGGCCTATGATGTGGATCTTTGTGAATATGATCTCTATTGGTGAAATTATGTTTAGATTAGATTGTATTGACATTTCCTGTGATTATTTGTACTTATTCATGTTGAATTGTTGGTATATTGATGAGTTGAGAATTATGGCCTTATGGGCAAAGTTATGGGNTTAAGATACTTTCCAAAGGAATTCTTGAAGAACCCATGATCCCCAAATTCTCAAAAATTGGCCTATGATGTGGATCTTTGTGAATATGATCTCTATTGGTGAAATTATGTTTAGATTAGATTGTATTGACATTTCCTGTGATTATTTGTACTTATTCATGTTGAATTGTTGGTATATTGATGAGTTGAGAATTATGGCCTTATGGGCAAAGTTATGGGTTGATCCCTTTCTTTATGAAATTGTACTTAGATTATGTATATGTTATTGAATTACATTGCTGATTCCTATTGCTATCTATGTCAATTGATTATGAATTGTTGTGGATTGATCCATGGTGATTATGGCTTGGAGAATTGGTAAGTTGACCTAACTTCTAGTCTATAGTATGAGAATTGATGGTGTGTGGTTTTATCCACTTATGATGGAGGTGTTCGCTTCTTGTTTATCTATGCATGTTGAGATCATGGCCTTGAAGGTTATAGATGTGAAGTGAATTGATGATTATGATGCATATGTTTATGAGGTTGTGCAATGAAGGTTATGTATGAAATCCTCAATGCTAGCATGATGTTTAAAGTGTGTTGATGATGAGAAGTAAAACGTGAATGATAATGTTAGGGATAAGGTGTGGTCTACATGATTGATTGTGTTAAGTATTATTACGAAATGACCCTGACCTATATGACCCCTAATGAATGTGTGATCATATACATGTTAGGAGTACCTATTCAATGTTGAATGTATCCTTGTCTCCTACGATGAAGTGTGGGTGTGTGGTCTAGAATCCCTAAAGGCTTTATATGTGAATTGCTCATGATTTAGGGACATTGTGAATGTGCGGTGATCCCTTGAAGGAAAGTGCACTCAATATCAATGTTGTTGCTATTATGTCACTATGAGGACCAATATGTACACACAGTACATGTATAGCTATGAATATGATGTGCTATGGTGTCTATTGAAAGGTTAACTCTTATATGCACCCTTACATCTTATTGTGCATGCAAAGTGTATGATAAGCAAGGTATGAATATGTGTTGTATAAAGGTGTTTATGTGAAATGCTTTCTCCCATATGTACACACACACAAATGAATTAATGAATAAGGTATATGATAATCTAGTGAAAGTGAGTCTCTTGAAAGGTTTCCTCAATTGTACTCTAAACTAGACTATGTTATGAATATGGTATGACTATGTGAAAGGTCATTCTCACATAATGTAGGTACTATGATGAAAGCTCATTCTCATCTTAGAATCCTTTGAGCTATATGATATGAGGGATTAAGTCCCTAAAGCCTATTTTATGAACTAATGTTAAATGAAAGCTTAAAGATGTTTAAAAAGGGAGTTGGAGCTTAGCACCGAGTGAACACGAAAAATGAGAGTGGGGGCTTCAAGTTTAGCAAGTCCGGCTTCCCACAAGAGAACCTTCACGTTTAGCAAGTCCGGGTTCCCAAAATAGATGTTGTATCATGAGATGGAAACCTCCATGCCTAGTAAGTCAAGGTTTCAAGTAGCAATCTCCTTGTTCCATAACTATATGCCCCTGTAGGTGTTACCTTAGTGGATCCACTAGATAGCTATTATGTATGTAGGTCCTACTTTGGCAAGTAGTACCCTCTCTTTTCGGTGTGGGAATAGAACACCGGATTCCATGTAGCTCACATGGTCTATGTCGTTATGGCAATGTCTCCCGAAAGTAAAGAAATGAACTAAGATAAGATTATGAACTCTACTCATGATTTCTTGAAGAGTTACTCTGTGTAAGTAGGACTATGGACCCTACTTATGCATTGCACAAGTGGACCCTAAGGGAGGTTATGATTAGGCTCTTTATGTAATGAAGACTATGGTCTATGTATGTTAATATGAAAGCATGTTAAGGTTGTCTTTACTTATGTCAAGACATGAAGTATGATTGTGCATGTGAATTACACTTATGACTTCTTAAGGGTTTGCTTAGTATATGTGGGGGTATGGGACTTCATGTGTACATTGCACAAGTGAGCTTGTGAAGGGGTTGTGAGGGTGGTCTACCTATGATATGAACTAAATGGGTTATGACTAATGATGTAGTAAAGGAATGAGTCCTTATATGATGTTATTAAGTATGTTGGTCTTATGTCTAATGTTAAATGAAGATGTTATAACTCTTTGACTATGATGTGCCTAGTCTATGGTGGTTTCTTAGGAACACTTGATGTGAGTAGTATTATAGGATGCTACATGCACATTGCACTAGTGTGACTTGGGGTTTGTCTTAGGTGATGGCTCCTATGTGATGACTATATATTATAGTGTGCTTATTACTCAATGAATATATGTGGTTCGATTGATAAAGGCTATATGTTACTTCACCTTTGGTAACCTTAAGGTGATACATTGCACCAATTATTCCCTAAGGGTTTCTTGAGGAAAGGAATTAAGATAAAGAGGAAGGTAATGTATTGTATGCATTGAATGTGCCTAAAATGTTATAAGTGGCCCTATGTGCAATTATGAATGGTTTCCATGTGTATGATGATATATGTGGTTTATATTGTGCCTAATGTACTAAATATTCTTCAAGTTTCTCTAAAAAGGCATGATGCATGGTTTCCAACTAAATGTCCTTTTAAAAGCATGTTTTGCATGGTTATCATACTTAGTGCATTCTTGTACTAACACCATTCTTCTTCATCTTTTTTACACCAAGTGTAGGTGATGGTGGCTAAAGGGTCTTTCCTAGAAGTGATGAGCTTGGCTTACTATTCCCAAGTTCGGGTGTGTCCTTAAAAATTCAAGGACCTTTATGTTAAAGAGTTTCCTTAAGTTCAATGTACTAGATAATGGTTTCTTTTGTATTGTAAGGGTTGTGTTCCTCTTCTGTTGTAGTCGTGTTTTAAGATGGCTACTTTGAGACGTAGTATTGCAATTTTGTATTAAAGGTTTAAATGAGGTGACTTTTAAGTCTTGTGTTATATTATGGAGAAGTTTTAAATTTTCCGCTATTTTTCTATGATCAATGTTATGACGAATGCTAAGGGCTTGTATAAGACCTTCGATAGGTCGAATGCGCCGGTAACGACTAGAGGGTTCTCTCGAGTCGTTACAAATTTGGTATCAGAGCATAAGGTTATGAAAATGGTCTTAGAATTCAACCTCTCATGAGCCACGTCTAGTAGAGTCTTGTTCATCGGTGTGAGTCGCGGCACATCTATGAGCGAGAGGCTATAGGACGATAAAAGTTTCACTTTCTTCATTAATCTTGTGTCGTGCCGTAGAGTTTAACTCCATATGATCTGTCTCTCTTATTTTCCCTTGTTCGGTGGTCTTCTAGATGTGATTACTTGGAAGGGGGGATGTTGCAAGGATCGAGGGGAAAAATGTGTGTTTTAATGCTCATTATGATGTGGTGACTATATGAGTATATATGAAGGTAGATTTGGAAATCGTATTGTGATGCCAATCACAAGTATGTGTGACCTATAAGGTTGGGAGCATTACATTGAAAGTGTTGTATAATGGTGTAGTTCTCATATGATAAGAGTCGTTACGGTAAGAATGAAATCCTTTTTAGGATGATGAGTTGCTTCATGGTGATGGGTAATGATAGTAGAAAGTCATGGTGTAGATTTGAGGAGTTTTGCAGGAATGTGGTAACTAGTGTGAGTTCAAAGTTGCCTTTTTGATTGATGCTTCATGGTTGTCCTTGTGTTAATTGGAGTTCTTGTGTAGGCTTGCCCTAACAGCGGAAAAAGGGGCTTCGTTCCATGAGTCGGGATAGTGTTTTACTCTAAGGTTAACTGGGAGTGTTGCATGTACCCCTTAGTTCATGGGAAGGACAAGAGAATAAATGTTGACCAACTTTAAAGAGGATAGTTGTCTTGTAAGGCTGATCTTAAGTATGGTCATTCAAGAGGGTGTATAGATAATACCTAGGCATGGTTGAGTGGAAAGTTACACCAAAGGTGATAATAAGGGTATGATGTGATAAAGAGTTGGTTAAGATCACCCCAAGTGGGGGATAATGTGCCTAGATGGTAAGGTTTTGAGTGCCCTTAATATTTCTACATTGAACTTCGTTGAGTTCTCCATGTTAAGAACCACTTTGGGTGATAGATATGACGTGGAGTGGTATAGATACTTATTTTTTTTTTGGATTTTTGAAATCCTTGCCTAAGGGAGTATAGTGAAGATTTAGTGGAGAATGGTTCCTACCTTTGAGATGAAGGAGGTAATGATTAAAAGAGTTTGCATAACTTGATCCCAAGAGGGGGACATCGTGCTTAATTGGTAAGTGATAGTTCTCTTGGGTACTTTAATGTGATCTTAGATGGGTTTACCCTAAGTGGGGGATGATGAGTGAGTAGTAATGTTGTTGATATCCTTATTTTTTCCTTCTATTATTATTCAAGGTTGAGACCAAAGAGTTCCTAGTAGCTTGTTCATGTTTTGGAGTCTTGCATATGATTATGAGTTGCATGATCTCCGTATGTTATGCATGTCATAGAAGACATTATGTTATGCATGTTTTGAAGTATTCTTATTACATAAAAATGGAATCTTAGTAATAAAATTCACGTTTCTCATGTCAATATGCATATTTATATGGTGAATGAACTCTTGACTTCATGAGGAAGAATGTATGAGCATGCTTAGGTTAGGAATTGATAATTTCTCCTTAAATGAATTGACCTTTGTGTAATGCTTGCTTATGAGTTTATGATGTCATGTGTGTATGTTGTGACTAGGAGAAGCTAGTCCCTCCTTGAACATAACTAAACATGGTAATGACATGTATGTTCTTGATAGTATGATGATTAAATGATAAGACTAGTAGATGATCTATAATCGTCATGTTAGGATGCAACTAGTATGAATTGCTTAATTGCCTCATGAGTGGAAATATTGATCATGTCTATGTGTGCAATTGAAAGCCATTGCATATTGGACCCTATGATGATAAAAAAAAGGGGTAAATATCATGTCACGATTAGGAGAAGGTAGTTCCTCCTATGAACATGAGAAAGGCCTATGTGATTGATGCATTATGAGTCGGTGAATAAAGTTTCTACTTGCTTGTGTTGCATGAGTTGATTTGAAGTTCATGCTTAAATGATTTCTTATGATAAAGTTGCGTAATGTGCTTTAATGAGACAGTTGCATGTTGTGTTTCTTTGGTGTTTGAAATGAGATTGAAGATTTGGAGAAGGAAGTTCCTCGAATGAAATGGGAAATAATAAAGTTGATGCATAAGGAGTTGGTAGATGTGTTGCTACTTTCTTGAATTGCACAAAGTTGTTTTGAGCCTTTTATGTGGAGTTGATGTTCCTCCTTGATGTGTGCTCTTATGTTGATGTTGTATGTTATGTATTATGAGCTCCTAGTTGGGTCATTGTGTCCTCGGAAGTGTTTTAAGTGTCATTCGAGGACGAATGTTCCTAAGTGGGGGATATTGTAACAACCCTCAAAATGAAGTAGGATAAAGTAGAGCCTCACATGGGCTTATTTCATTAATATCTTGTTAAAATAATAAAGAATAAACTTTTTAGTCAGTTTTAAAGAGTTTGGAAGTCAAACGTCAAGGGACGACCAAGACATTCCGAAACTAGTATTTTACGTGTTGGTGTGTTCTAGTATGTTGTTCATGTTTTATGTGGTGTTTGGAGTCTAAAATCGGTGGAGGTGACCCTAGTGTGTTAATAAATGTTTTTAGGGTCCAAATGTTCGGGTACAACTCCCCGGGACCACCCTAAGGGTCCCCGATGAGGACCCCAACCCTTGGCCAAACAAGCTGCCAAGGCAGCTTGACATTGCTCATGGAGGGAGCATGTCCGCGTCGCGGACTAGCTCCACCAAAGGCCAAATGTTTTGTCCGCATAGTCGATATGTCACGGACTCTACTGTCTCGAATTTAATTTCCAGAAAACTTGTGGAAAAACCTCCGCATCGCGAACTTGTTTCCCGACCAAATCTCTGAAAATAAAACTCAAGTTTGACTTGTTTAAAAGGTCCAACTAAGTGAGGGTAGTTTGGGTA
Organism: Solanum stenotomum; assembly: GCF_019186545.1. Taxonomy (NCBI): domain Eukaryota; kingdom Viridiplantae; phylum Streptophyta; class Magnoliopsida; order Solanales; family Solanaceae; genus Solanum; species Solanum stenotomum. The sequence goes on along the minus strand of NC_064289.1, from coordinate 48,439,076 downwards.
CTTTGGGGAATTATTATAAACGGTTATTCTACCTATTTTAGGCTACTTAAAGTTAGTTAAAACCCAAAAACCTAAAATTTGACCTCATTCTTCAAATTGACCCTTCCCTCTCAAAATAGATTCTCTCAAAAATTTCATTGAAGACCTTGATGAAGCTCAAGCTAGAAGACGGGTTTTCTATTGATTTCTTCTTCAATTTCATGGGTCTTCAATAATTAAGGTATGGTAACTCTTGATTCTTGAATAACCTCTCATTCAAGGACTTCTATCAAAGATTTTCAAAAGTGATTCAAAGACCAAAATTCCCAATTTTTAATCTAAACATGGGTCCTTTGTTAAACGATTTTCTAAATCATTCTATTGATGAATTAATGTGGAATTAAGGTTTTTAAGATAATTTCCAAAGGAATTCTCGCGGAACCCGTGATCCCCAAATTCTCAAAAATTGGCCGATGATGTGGGTCTTTGTGAATATGATCTCTATTGGTGAAATTATATTTAGATTAGATTGTATTGACATTTCATGTGAATATCTGTACTTATTCATGTTGAATTGTTGGTATATTGATGAGTTGAGAATTATGGCCTTATGGGCAAAGTTATGGGTTGATCCCTTTGTTTATGAAATTGTACTTAAATTATGTATATGTTATTGAATTACATTGTTGATTCCTATTGCTATCTAAGTCAATTGATTATTAAATGTTGAGGATTGATCCATGGTGATCATGGCTTGGATAATTGGTAAGTTGACCTAACTTCTAGTCTATAGTATGAGAATTGATGTTGTGTGGTTTGATCCACTTATGATGGAGGTGTTCACTTCTTGTCTATCTATGAATGTTGACATCATGGCCTTGAAGGCAATAGATGTGAAGTGAATTGATGATTAAGATATATGAAGTTGTGCTATGAAGGTTTTGTATGAAATCCTCAATGCTAGCAAGATGTTTAAAGTGTGTTGAGGATGAAAAGTAAAACGTGAATGATAATGTTAGGGATAAAGTGTGTTCTACATAATTGATTATGTTAAGTACTATTATCGAATGACCCCTACCTATATGAACCCTATATGAATGTGTGATCATATACATGTTAGGAGTACCTATTCAATGTTGAATGTGTCCTCGTCTCCTATGATGAAGTGTGGGTGTGTGGTCTTGAATCCCTAAAAGCTTTATATGTGAATTGCTCATGATTTTGGGACATTGTGAATGTGTGGTGATCTCTTGAAGGGAAGTGCACTCAATATGAATATTGTTGCTATTATGTCTTTATGAGGACCAATACGCAAACACACACTCTACATGTATAGCTATGAATATGATGTGTTATGGTGTCTATTGAAAGGTTAACTCTTATATGCACCCTTACATCTTATTATGCATGCAAAGTGTATGACTAGCAAGGTATGAATATGTGTTGTATAAAGGTGTTTATGTTAAAGGCTTTCTCACATATGTACACACATGTTAATGAATGAATAAGGTTTATGATAATCTAGTGAAAGTGAGTCTCTTGAAAGATTTTCTCAACTGTACTCTAAACTAAAGTATGTTATGAATATGGTATAACTATGTGAAAGGTCATTCTCACATAATGTAGGTTCTATGATGAAAGGTCATTCTCATCTTAGAAACCTTTGAGCTATATGATATGAGGGATTAAGTCCCTAAAGCCTATTTTATGAACTAATGTTAAATAAAGACTTAAAGATGTTTAAAAAGGGAGTTGGAGCTTAACACCGAGTGAACATGAAAAAAGAGAGTGGGGTCTTCATGTTTAGCAAGTCCAGCTTCCCACAAGAGAACCTTCACATTTAGCAAGTCCGGGTTCCCAACATAGATGTTGTCTCATGATATGGAAACCTCCACACCTAGTAAGTCAAGGTTTCAAGTAGCAATCTCCTTGTTCCATAACTATATGCCCCCGTAGGTGTTAGCTTAGTTGATCCACCAGATAGCTATTATGTCTGTAGGTCCTACTTTGGCAAGTAGTACCCTCTCTTTTTGGTGTGGGAGTAGAACATCGGATTCCATGTAGCTCACATGGTCTATGTCGGTTATGGCAATGTCTGCCGAAAGTAAAGAAATGAACTAAGATAAGATTATGAACTCTAGTCGTGATTTCTTGAAGAGTTACTTAGTCTAGGTAGGACTATGGACCCTACTTATGCATTGCACAAGAGGACTCTAAGGGAGGTTATGATTAGGCTCTTTATGTAATGAACACTATGGTCTATGTATGTTACTATGAAAGCATGTTAAGGTTCACTTTACTTATGTCAATACATGAAGTATGATTATGCATGTGAATTACACTTATGACTTCTTAATGGGTTTGCTTAGTATATGTGGGGGTATGGGACTCCATGTGTACATTGCACAAGTGAGGCTGTGAAGGGGTTCTGAGGGTGGTGTACCTTTGATATGAACTAAATGGGTTATGACTAATGATGTAGTAAAGGAATGAGTCCTTATATAATGTTATGAAGTATGTTGATCTTATGTATAATGTTAAATGAAGATGTTATGACTTGTTGAATTCGATGTGCCTAGTCTATGGTGGCTTCTTAGGAACACTTGGTGTGAGTAGTATTATGGGATGCTACTTGCACATTGCACTAGTGTGACTTGGGGTTGTCTTATGTGATGGTTGTTGTGTGAATATATGTGGTTGGATTGATGAAGGCTATATATATGTAAGTTCACCTTTGGTAACCTTAAGGTGATACATTGCACCAAGTATTCCCTAAGGGTTTGTTAAGGAAAGCAATTAAGATAAAGAGGAAGGTAATGTATTGTATGCATGCATTGAATGTGCCTAAAATTTTATAAGTGGCCCTATGTGCAGTTATGAATGGTTTCCATGTGTATTATGATGAATGTGGTTTATATCGTGCCTAATGTACTAAATGTTCTTGAAGTTTCTCTAAAAAGGCATGATGCATGGTTTCCAACTAAATGTCCTTTTAAAAGCATGTTTTGCATGGTTATCATACCTGTGCATTCTTGAACTAACACCATTGTTCTTCATCTTTTTTACACCAAGTGTAGGTGATGGTTGCTAAAGGGTCTTTTCTAGAAGTGATGAGCTTGGCTTACTATTCCCAAGTTTGGGTGTATCCTTAAAGATTCAAGGAACTTTATGTTAAAGAGTTTCCTTAAGTTCAATGTACTAGATAATAGTTTCTTTTGTATTGTAAGGGTTGTGTCCCTCTTCTGTTGTAGTCGTATTTTAAGATGGCTACTTTGAGACGTAGTATTCCGATTTTGTGTTAAAGGTTTAAATGAGGTGACTTTTAGGATTGTGTTATATTATGGAAAAGTTTTAAATTTTTCGCTATTTTTCTATGATCAATGTTATGACGAATGCTAAGGGCTTGTATAAGACCTCCGAGAGGTTGAATATGCCGGTAACAACTAAGGGGTGCTCTTGGGTTGTTACAACTATAAGGATAAGTGATGGTATAACATTTTACCTCACATTGCCAAGGATCGTCATATACTTTGCCATCGGTATAGAACCTGAACTACTAAGTGGATCCCTTAGTATATGCTAAAAGCATCTTATGGAGTCATCTAAAAAGTATGATCCTTTACTACCCATGAATGCTGCATTGTTTATGGAGACGTGAGTTATCTGACCTCAAACTGGCTCCCATATCGGCTCTCAATACTACTCCCAAAATATACTTAGCTCATATATTTGTAAAAACAAAACTCTTTCTTTAGTTTAAGATAATTACTCAAAAACTTAGTGTAAAAGCTCTCTTGGAATCGATGTTCCCTTTCTTGCTCAAAACTCTTTTGGAAATATCAGTTTCCTCCCTTGTTAAATGTGAAAACATTTACTCTTGGGAATACTTAGTTCCCATATATCATTTTAAAGAAAATGAACTTTACTCTTACTCTTTACTCAACTTCAAAGCTTAAGTCTTAAAACAAAGTTTAAACATTTGTAAAAGACTTCTTAAAATATGATTCATGCCGAATTATGGACATGAACGACTCAATGCAAGGTTTTCAATAACCATAGATAGAACTCAAATACTTGGGACTCAAGAACTTCAATGATACTACTCATTTCAAGAATGCTTAACCCAGAGGGTTCATGCGAAATTATTAGCATGAACTACTCAACACAAGGACTCAAAAATACTTCTCATCTCAAGATTGTTCGACTTATAATGGTCATGCAGAATTATGGGCATCAACAACTCAACTCATGGACTTCATGGGTAATAGGTAATAGTCCCATAATTAGGATTATAATCTCGGAAGGGTTAGGAACTCAATACTCAAGACTCGGAACTTGAAGATACTACTTCTTTCAAAGATACTAAACTGAGGGAGTTCATGCAGAAGTTATAGGCTTGAACGACTTGACTCAAGGGTCAAAATATCACTAAGGAACTCAGGTATACGACTCTTCCCATTCTCAGACTGACTTACTCAAAACTTAACTCAATCGTCGGTGGATCTGAAAGGATTTACAATTGAACTCAAAGACTTTCTTGAACTCTACTCTTAACTCTCTATTAAATGTGAATTATGAATTCAAGAGTTTTGGTTCATGATATGAAGGATCTAGATGATAGTGTAGACTCATGAATACATTCTCCTCACTCTCATGCTCACTTACTCCAGTCTTGAAACAAGTTACTAGAATTTGTAGAAGACTCATCAAAAAGACTAAAGGGACTTTCTCAAAATGTTCGAAAGAACTCTCAAGACCTAACTTTTAACTCTACCTTGAATTTGAATTATGGATTCAAGAGTTATGCTTCGGAATGTAGGACTTGTCAATGATTTAGGAGGGTTAAGATAGTTGAACACAAGAACGGGCGAAGAACCAAATTAAAGAACACTGGTGCGACACGGAGATGGAATTAAATTATTGGTCGCTAAAGTAAATTTTGGGACAGTGGACTCCATATCCTCTCCGTGACGTGGAGAAGGGGGTACTTTTCAGGGGATTGAATGTTTAAAGCACCTCTACGACGTGGAGTTGGGCACATATTTTTGCCCGATCTTTACTCCTCTCTCAAACTCGAATCAACTCATACCTACTACAATTCTAAGGTCAAAATTCACGATTTCTTTTAACCCAAAACAATTTCAATGAAACCCACACAAGGAACTATAAATTAACTCATCTTATTCGCAAACCCTCGCCTCTAGTACTCAATGAGAACTTCATTATCAAAGAAAGAAGCACAAACCTCAAGAACTCAATAAGATTATCAATATTGGCTAAAACTCAAGAATTTCTCAAGAACTTAATAATTCAATCTCAAAAATGAATTCAAGGATAGAATTAAACATGATTGGTGTGAGGGTGAACAAATCCAACACTATAAAAGCTTGCATACCGAAAAGAATTATCCTCTTGAAGAAACTTGAAAGATAACCTTTGAATAAGAACCCTAGCCTTAGTTTTTTCTTGAATTTCTTGAGCGTAGAATCTTTGGAGTGAATGAGAGGGTTTAGATTTAAGAAAACTGATTTTCGACACGTTTAGGGCAATTTAGATGACCTCCTAAGAGTTTTTAGGACTAAAATACCCCTAAAGAAATAATTAAAATGAGTTGGGAGTCGGAAAGGTCTTTCACCAGGCAGTAAGGTCCGTGTTGTCTCTGTATCGCGGAGCTGCTGCCCGGTTTGCGCGACGTTAGCAAATCAGTCCTAACTTATTAATGAGAGCTCGGAATTGAGCAAACTCGGTGGCGTTGGAAAGATACCTCGAAGGGTTTTAATTTTCTATCATCTATATCACCTAACTCATCCTGTACTAGGAGTTATGGTTGTTTGAAGTTGACCCAAAACTTAAGAAAAACTTAGGTGTGACTTGAATGAACTCTCTTTTGTTCTTCTTGGAACTCAAGTTGCTACATCTAGTGACCTTAACACTTAAGAAATTTTTAATTCCTTGCAAAAATCTCACTCTCTACGAAGAACGGTTCGAGTTTAAGCTCAAAATGTTCTGGAGTATTACATTTAGTCCCGATTTGTTAGGATCATGTGAGATATTGAGTGGGGTTAGTAAGGTTTCTTGTGAGCTTTAGTTGCTTATTGAGAACCTCTCTAATTTAGAAGTACCGGTAGAGGTCTTGGACCGGCAAGTCAAAAAATAGAAGAACAAGGAAGTTGTTCCATAGATTGGTGAGGAGTATTCTTTAGTAAGGAATATGGTTAGCAGTGATACTTCGGAGACCAAGGGCCAATGATATGTTCCGATGTCCTCATCTTTTCCTTCTACTCCCATTCAAGCTTGAGATGATAAGTTTCTCTTGATTTACTTTTATGTGAAGTCATGGGTGAATCGTATGTTTCTATGATCCTCTTATGTGATATATGTTCATGAAATGCTTAGGTCTTTTTAGAAATGACTTAATAGCATTGTTTCCTCATGTTGTAATGCATTATAGACTTCATGGATTGATTATGAGCATCCCTTAGTGGTTGGATTTGGAGGGTTTCTCCTTCAATAGATGCTTTTATGAGAAGTTGCATTTTAGGCTCCATGAGTGTGTGTTGAGCATATTTTAGCTAGGAGATGTTAGTTCCTCCGTGAAAATGAGTGGATATAGTATTTGATGCATTTTGGGTTGGTAGAAGTAGTTCCTACTCCCTTGTGTTGTAGTGTATGAGTTTAGCTTGAAATTGAGGTTTTCTTCCTTGATTATGTGCATTAGATGTAGCCCATTCATAAAGGGCTGCTAAGTTAGAGTTTAGACTTTAAGAATTATTTAAAGTTTCATTCGAGCACGAATGTTCCCAAGTGGGGGATAATGTAACACCCCATATTTTAGTTAGTTGAACTAGTGAGTTGCAGAGTCATTGGAAAGAGTTTTGGTATATTGTATGAGGGTTAAAATCAAAATAAATGGCTCCCGTACTTAGAATATCATGTTTAGGGGTTAAACGTCCGGGTACGAATCCCCAAGGACCACCCAAGGGGTCCTTGAGGATGACCTCAAAACTATCAAAAAGTGTAACCTACGGTTTCAAACCACGCCCCTTAGATCAACCTACACCCCATAGGTCATGGGCGTAGGTCAGGCCTGCAACACCCTGCAACATTTGAGCCCCAGGTCCAATTGATGGACCCAAACCACGGCCCTTAGACCCATCCACAATCCGTGGATGGGGATCCGTAGATGTTGCCAGTTTTGGCAAGTTTAGTTTTAAGTTAGGTTTTGAGGGTTAGTTTAGTAATTAGTTTAGGGTTTAGGGTGGAAGTTTAGTTAATTAATTATCCTCCAATAAATAGTTAATAAACCCTAAAATAATCACTTTAACTCATTCATCTTAGAACCCCCAAACTACTCTCAAGAAATTCTCTCTCTAGAAGCAAAGAAGAAGAAGAAGAAGAGGGGCAGCATCTAGGTCGATCACCATTGATTAAAGCTTTATTTGGGGATTTGATTGAAGGTAAGTGAAGCTTGTTCATATATGGGTTGTTCCACCCATAGAGCCCCCATAATAATCCCCCAGTTGTGGATCAAAAACCCCATTCTAGCTAGGGTTGTTCTTACATTATGGGTAGGGTTTCGGTGTGATTCCAATCTAGTGGATATCACCCAATTATAATTGATTTAGCTTTGATTAATGATAATATGATGATTTCATGTGATTTTATATGATGAACCCAAATCTAAATGGATGAATGTGATCTTTGTGGGTTTATGCCATTAGAGGCAAAGTTGAAGGTTCATATGTGATCTTCCTAATTCAATGTTATGTGTTGTAATTGATCAAAGTTAGGATCATATAATCATGAATTTAACTAGACTCTATTGTATATGATTGACCTTGACTTGTAAAGTTAGAATTGAATGTTTATGATCAATTAATAATAGAATCACCTAATAATGAAACATGTGATCAAATTACCTTGAAATCTAGGTATAAAGAAGAGATTAAGAAAGAAACCTTGAGAGTAGGGTTTGTGATCATGATAGCTAACGCTTTAGGGTGACGCTAATGTGATTACCTAGTGTTGCTAAGGTTTTGAGAGTAAAGTCTAAATGTGAATGAGGTCTAATAGGTTGAATTGTGGTAAAAGGCATGTACTCACCTAACCTACCTTATGAATGCTTAATAGATTAAAGTGATAGAACCATTTGAGCATGGATGGGTTGTCAAGGACATCCTTCCATGAGAGATGAGTGTTAAGCAAGTCTTAACAAGTACACCTTGGGGTGTATGCTTGGCACCAAGTGGATATTGACAATGAGAAAGAGTGTCACACAAGATAGGGTCTGAACTCCAAGAAGTAAGGAGAGCAACACCTAGTTGATGTGAGGACTATCCAAGTTAAAAGGGAAACTCTTACGTAGTAGAGTGTGGGTTTTCCCAAATTTAGGTATCATGAGATGGGATCCTTCACATAGTTGAGTTAAGGTTCCTAGTAGCAATCTCCATATCCAATGAACTAAGACATACTTGAGAAACATCTCATAGTGTTCAAAGCATAATGAACTAAGACATTCTTGAGAAGCATCTCATACTGTTCAAAGCATAATGAACTAAGACTTACGTAATGAAGTAACTCATAGTGTTCAAGAGTGTAAATGGACTTAGACAAGGTTAATATAGTATCTCATAAGGTCTATACGAAGAAGGAACTTAGATATACTTAAGAGAGCATCTCATAGTGTTCAAAGTATAAATGGAGTTAGACATGCTTAGGTAAGTATATCATAGTATCCATGCTAGTAATGAACATAGACATACTTAAGATGGTATCTCATAGGGTTCAAGTTATTAATGAACTAAGATGTGCTTGAGAGAGTACTTCATTGTGTTATAGGGTTAAAGAGAGGAACTAGGTTCCAAACAAAGAAGTGTTAGCATGAGGACCTAAAGGTAATACTTAGCATGTATAGTATTATGGGGTGCTATGCATGCATTGCACAAGTATGACTTAGGGTTATTATAGAGAAGTATTGAGATAGGATTGTGCTAGAGTTGCCTTTCCTAGTTATAGTTGACTAAAGGTTAGAGATTTCCTTAGTTATGAGAGTTAAGCTAACAATGAGTCCAAAGTAGGGTGAATATAACTAGGATGACTTCAAGGCTATGCTTAGTGTGAAGGGTAGTATAGGATGCCTTTCATGCATTGCACAAGTGTGTTTTGGGGTTACTTGGAAATATGATACCCTTATGGCATAGAGAAGCTTAAGAGTTGACCAAGTAAATAGATTGTAATTAAGATGACATGAAGACCTAAGTCGTAAATGTGAAGGTGGACTATGCCCAAGAATGACCAAAGAGATGTACTTAGCATGGATGGTTGTACGGGATGCTATCCTTGCATTGCACAAGTATACTTGGAGGTGGCTTGTGAAGTAGTCATGTTGTAATATGAAAGACTTAAGGTTGAAGTATGTACCCATGAAAGTCTAAGTAATGACTATGCCATGAACATGATGTATCTCCAATGCTCATTAAATATATCTTATGTTGACTTGTGTTTATATGATGCTTGTGTTGATGATTGTCCCATGGCTACATTGCTTGTGTTATGATCTTGTTATTATCTCTTATGCTTATGTCTTATGTTGACTAACCATTTGAGATGCTCTTATGATGTTGTGTTAGCTTTCATACTTGGTACATTTTGTACTAACGCATGTTGCCTACATTCCAACCAAATGTAGGGTTGGAGGCTTGAGTTGCTTTGGAGGCTAGGTTTCAAGGATCTAGAAAAGTTGAAGATCTTGGTTAGTCCTCATAGCTTCGAGGACAACATCCACTTTACCTTTATGTCATTTCTTTATGTTTAGACCTTGTATGGGCTGCGTCCCAAGAGTTTCATTCAAGTATTATGTTAGATGGTTTGAGACAAAGGTTTAGTAGACTTCCGCTTCTTTTGTTATGAAAATTACTTCGATTGTAAAAGTTTTAATTTGTTCCATATTTTCAATTCTATTACCTATGTTATGATGCAAAGGGCTTGTATTAGACCCTTTCGGGGTCGAGTATGCCCTGTTACGTCTAGGGGGTACTCCTTGGTCGTGACAGTGATATAAGTGGAATTATGAGTGGAAGATGGTTTTTTTGGATCCATCACATTTACATTGTTCAACAAAAGATTTTAATTGATTTTCAATCTAGACAACACAAATCTCATGGAACCTAAAGATGAAAAAACATAAAAAATGACTAAATAACAAAAGAACTTCATAACCTATAATTTTATGGAAAAATACTTGTATATTGATGACTGAGGACTAACAACAACTATATTAATAACAAAGATGATATTTGACCACATTAGAAGATTCAATAACTGCATTCAAGGTTAATGAAGTCTAAAAAGTAATCATAAATGCAACTTCGTTCGGAAGCAATCATCAAGACTACGAAGTCAATGAGCTCCTCCATATCTTTGTTTCATTAGAGGGTATAACTTGGATGTTGCCCCAGAAAGGAAGATGGCTGATTACACTGTGAAAGAATGATACAAACAAGGATGGTGTGTAAATAGTGTGCTTAAGTACCGGCCACAGAAACATGTTGGGAGAACTAGAAAACCTCATAGAGTTAATTGTTTTACCTAGACCCCTAAAAAGTTGCATGTCTGATCCTAGATAAACTCAGAAAGAGAAGTGTTATCCTTATCAAAGGATTCTACCTATGTGAAAAACCCAATGAAAAGTGAATCACCTCTATTTGCACTGCCCACTAACAGCTAATGTTTGCCAGTTCTTCCTTTCAACTCTTTGTCTCAAATGGGTGTAATGACCCTCCAAGTCATTTATGTGTTAATGTCTTCTATTAGTCATTAAGAGCGTTCCTGTAGCGATCACATATTATTTATTATTTTTTGGGACTAACAATTAGATCACTTGGTTGTACATTTGGTTTTTACGCAAATTTCTGTGTTTCAGAGATTTTGAAATTCTCTACAAAGATCTTAAAAGGCATCAAAGACATTCGATCTTCGGTAAACATGTTTACGGTAGTGATCTTCTAGTTTCTCTAAAAAAAATTATCTATTTTTTTGTTTACCTGTAAATAGAAACATGGTTTTACACTTTTGAAAAAAATCATAACACCAACATATACTTCAATCCAAGTTGTAATCTTATATGCATACTAAAACAATGTTTTTTCCTTTTCGAGAAACTAACAGTACTTGCGTTCTGAGTCTCAATCAACTTTATTTCAATCTTTTGCTTATTGGCCATGTTTTCCATATATTTTTTTCTTCTTTAATTATCTTCTTTAGAAATGGAAAACATGACCAAAAAGTGTAACCAAAAGATTGAAATGAAGTTAATTGGTTTGGGAAAGCATGCACTATTAGTTTCTCAGAAGGAAAATTAGTTTGTCCCAACAAGCAGATAAGTTTGCAACTTGAACCGAAGGAGATGTTGGTGTTGCACTATTTTCATCAAGCTGAAAACCATGTTCTAATGATTCCACAAGTATAGAAAAATAATTGAATTTTTTATGCGACACTAGATAATCGTCAATGTGACCATTCCGATATCAAATCAAATGTCTTTGAGGCATTTGAAGATCTCCATAAAGAATTAAAAGCACTGAAGAAAGAAAGAAATGAATACTATTGTTTAAGATTATGCACTCTGGCTCAGAACTACCTCAAGATTAACACATGGAGGTGTAGAAGTTGATAATGATGTTTCGGATGGAGAAGTGTAAAAAAAACTAGAAGTTTTGTTATGGCCAAGCATATCAAGTTTTATTTAAATATTTCCCCTGAGACAAGAGGATGATAATTCTTGAAATCATAATTATCATGGAGTTGATAATTGGAGTTCTTGAAATTTTAAGTCACTTTCCTATTAAACTAATGCAACTTAATGTAAAAATGAATTTATTTTTATTATTTATAATTTTAGTATCAAACTTAACTAGAAAAGAAAATATTTAAAAAATTATGCGAGGCGGATCTATGCTGGGCGGGGTGGGGTGGGTTGAAAATGAAAAAAACTGTTATGCAGGACGAGGCATATTAAAAAATTTGTGGGTTAAGCTCAACCCTTCCCACCCTCACCCAAAAACGCCCCATTTCCACCACTAATGCTATTCAACTCTGCATATTATTGTGGCTAGTATGGATTCCATGTTCTTCTTGGAATCTGGAAATGACCTCACTGTGTCAGGCCCCGATACCAAATTGTTAGGAGGTCTAGAGACGGATCAAGTCATAGGATGATGAACAGAAAAACATAAGTCAATTTACTTTGTCTTTTCTTTGTATTTGTTAGAATTCCTAGAACAAACTATTTTGATTATAACTTTCACTCATTAAAGAAATGTTGAATCATAAAATTTCAATGGATGACGGAACTCCAATAACATGTTTTTAAAATTAAAATATGACATGTTTTATTCCACAAAATTCCTTTTAGATAGGGAGTCTTATTACATCAATAAGAAGTCTAATCCTTATGAAACTAGGAAACATAAATTGTTTTCTAGATAAATAATAATTGCTAAGCCTAATACTTACGAAACAAAATTTTAAAAAAAATCCTATTTTATAATAAAATACATAAATCTACTAAAAATATTACTAAATACTTAATTTAATTTGATTTCTTTCAGACATACATCTTGCTCAGAAATGCAACCACAACAATCTAACTTTTAAATAGACTGAATTTTTAGAGGTCACGATGGACTGAGTTAATAAATGAGTGGTTCATTAACCCAGTATTTACAAAAGCAGTAGCTTCTCCACTCTAAGCGTGAAGCGGAGATCTACGATGTAAGGGCCGCAATGCATTAGTAAGTTTGAACCAATAACTCTTTTATGATAACTGTGATATGGATTTATAAGATAAGGAAGTGTGAAAGAGATTTTTATAATGGAGATTATAATTACTGGAGTTGAAGAAAATGATGAGAAATAAATTGGTAAGGGAGAAATACAAGATTCTAATAATCATTTCCAAGTAGATCATTTAGAAGAACAAGAAATAAATGTTTAACCATAAAAAGCTTTGATTTTGTGATATCTACTCTTTAGCTTATAATTTGAACTTTTTCTATATTCTTTCTATTTATGTTCGTCCTTTTTCAGTTAAATTGTGCTTCACTTCAAGAAAGATTTTTACAATAATGTGACTAATGCACACTTTTTCACTTACAATTCATGTTTAAGCAAAGCAAGCCTTGCCAATATTTTTAACTTCACACTTCCATGAACACTACAATAACCTACCCAAACTTGTATGGATTGGACATATCATATTTTATAGGAGATTTTCTACTCCTATAAAAGAACACGGATAAATTATTTACTTTTATAAGCATGAGTCAACACTTCTTCTCTTGACTTCTATGGTCTTTATCATAGTAGGGTATAGTGGCGACTTAAATCAATGTTACTAGTTGCTTGGGCAACCATTGTTTTTTACCCACACACTATTTTTTATATTGAATACTAAAAATAATATATATGTATATTGATTGATCACCCGATCTTAGAAAATAATTTTAGATTAAAGGAAATTAAGTATCCATGACTCAAAATTCATAATTCACAATTGTCAAACTTAACGATATATTACAATTTAGCATGAACAAGCCCTAAATAAGACCCTCATGTTATCTGATTCACAAGTAAGATATCTACTAAACACATTGTATTTCAGAGAAAAAACATAAGTTATTATCAATAAGACATAAGCTTGACACTAGAAATTCACCCTAAATTCCAAAACATCAATTTCATGCCCAATTATTCATTGTTATTGGAGCATGCAATCTGGATTAAACTTCCAAATCATAATCAACCAAATATACAAGAATCTAATTCAAAGCTTATCTAAGCTATAGTCTACAAAAAGTGAACAGATTAGTAAATGAATATTTAGAAGTACCTATCTCTCAAGAGGGTACCAACTGATTAGGGCTATATATGTGTGTACATACTTTGTTTTATTTTGAGCTCCTCCTCAAACTTCTTCAATCTCTCGTTCCACATATCTTACAATAATATAACAATAATTTATACATATGATCGCTCTTTCTCATAAATAAACAAGCATAGAATAAGAAAAACAATATCATAATACCTTGTAGTGAAGTTCAGTGCGATGAATAAGATAGAATCTATGATTGCCTCAAAAAAAGTTCCTGATATTATTAAAACATATCTCCATCCCGGAAATTTCATTGCCCTCTTCCTTCTAGTCTCTGTCTCCGTCTCCGCCTCAAACTCCACCTCCGCCTCCACCCCTAATTGCTTTCCTTAATTTTTTACCTTGTGTGCCCTATATCCCAACTATCAGGCTATTGACTCACTCATATAATAGGGCTCTTCCAACGCGGGACAAAACTCACTCATATGAGGGCTCTTCCAATGTGGGCCAAAACACAATTATATGATGGGCTCTTCTAACATTGCCCAAACAAACAAGTTTTGTGCAGATAAATCATATTTTAATTTTGGTATTTAGTTTTGTCCTTTAAATTGTTTTTTTAAAAATTAAATTAAATTTTTTTATTAAAGTATTTTTAGTTATGACCTATTTTGGAATGCAGAAATTTAAAATAAATTGTCTTGTTCAGCGTGAGTTATGTAGTATCTAATTCGAAGAGTATAAGTTACTTGTTCAACATAAGTATCGAGAACATTTTATCTTGTCCAATATAAGTTTAGAGAACTTTTATCTTATTTGACAAAAGTTCATTAGGATAAGTTATGTCACTCAGAGATAAGTTTGTAGTTTTAAAACTAAACGTATGTATCCATCAATATTAGTTCTATAGAAACTAAGTCATTTCGTAACTTATGGATTTTGACTTTTTAAGACATAATGTTCTGAAATTAAATTTATGACTTTTAAAACATAATTTGTGTGCTGCGAATTTTTTCTTGTAAATATATTTTTCCTCGTAAGAAATAAATTGTGTCATGCGATTTTTATTTTAATGTCAAGGGTATCTTGGAAAAATTTATTTTTAATTACATAGTATGTTTAGAGATAAAAAATAAAATCATTAATTCAACAGATAAAATTGACAACTACCCTAAAATAGAGATATTCGTGCTTGAATGATCCACAAATAAATTCAAAAGTGATGGGCTTTTGGGAGCTACATGGAAGCCCACTTATTTTAGTTGGAACTCCGATTCCTTATTTTTTGTTGCACAACAATGCGAAAATTAAACAAAATGACCATTGAATTACGGTTTTTAGTTTAAAATAACTTAATTATAACTTATAACAAAAATGTATCCCTTATGCCTTCTTTGTTGCTGACAAAATACATCTTAAGTATCCCACACTTTGATAGTTGACTTGATGAAGCGTGGATCCTTTATAAAACAACAAATAATAATGTGTTAAATCACTTTTTATAACAGTAATCTAAAAAATAAGGATACTTTTATTTATTTGAAATATAATAGATATTTTAACCATTTTAATTTAGCATATTATAAAATAAGTACGCTTAATGAAGGACCACTATTAAGAAATTAACCTGTAATCTATTTAAAAGTGCTTGGAGAATTCCATCTTCGCATGTCAATCAACATCAATGACAATTAACTGCAACTTAGAATTTTAACCAAGAAAAAGGAACTTAGATGGAGATATGCAAGCATTCCACTGTGTTATAGATTACATTTACAAGCACAAGTGATCAATGATTTTACATGCATGGGTAATCGAAAAAGAGATGAATTATATGAAAAACTAATTCATCCAAACTTACACTTCACTTAAGCAGTATAAATGGTTGAAATTAATTACAGAACTTAACAAGAGTTGAGGTCGATCCTATAGGGAATGTAGAAGAAATAAGTCTACTAGTTCTTATACTCATTTGTGGTTGATATTTCCAGAAAATAAAAATGTGTATAGTAAATATTGGGTTTGATTTTGTGTTCCAATAACAATGTGTAACTATAATCGAGTAGCGTAAGTAGCAAATAATAGTCTCAAAGTTTTCGTTATTGGATAAAAGAGACTAGGATTATGCTCCCCATAATGGTTATTTGATTTAACGGATTTCGTACAAAATAACGTATTTCACACAAATAACGGTTATTTGATTTAAGGCATCTGTTATGAGCTAGTTACGAACACCTAAACGCTTGTCAACCCTTTTAGATGAATATCACTTTTCTCCTCTCTCTCTTAGAATGTGTACCTTATTAACCCTTGCTTCTCTTATAGAAAACTATCCCCTTTCGCGCTCAAATCTTCCAAATGAGTTATAGAATATGAAGTTCGTTCATTTCCAGATTTTCCTATGCAGACCCTTCTCTCCTAGAGGATTTTGCAACTCATCGAAGTATTATGTCTTCAGCTTGTGGAGACTCATCGTGGAGAGTAGATTCAAGTTCCCTTTTCTACATTCTTTATTTCCTTCTCTGTGATAATGCTCAAATGTACTCTTCAAAGACAATTAAAAGAGGAAACTATCGTCGTCAATAAAAATACCCAACTAAGAGTCACTGGTCGAATCTCACAGAGAATTGAATATTGTAGAAAATTCTTATCATGAAATTTGGAATGTAAAGTCATTTTTTGTAGCAACAAAAACAAGTGAGCGGATGATTCCACCAATATAAACAAAAGGATTTTTTTTATCAATGGTAACAATTAAACTAATATTTTGGAAACTTTCAAAAGTAATAAGCAATATAGGGGTTCATGGATTGGATATCAATGTCACATAGGGGTAATTGTGTTTGTCTATAGTGCTGAACATTCATGAATAGGCCGGGTCATCTTCAATGACGTTAATATTCTTTTGATCTCATATCATCCCTGCATAGAAACTCCTTTTGATTTCATCTATATGTCTAAACAACCCAATACTTTACTATATTCTCTCTTTTAATGCAGAAATAGCAAAAATAGATACGACCCATAACCTCTATTTTCAAACAAGTTATAGACATCAAACCTAAATTCCTAGTATTGTACTAATTACCCACTCCAATCAATCTCTTTAGAGCAACGATCTGAGATCAAAAGTAGAAATTAAGTTTGCAACCTGAACCCACAAATTACCTCATCCTAATAAGCCAAAATTCATGTACAAACAACAAGAAAATAGTGCATAAAAAATACCCACAGCATTAAATCAACACCCAACCCCATAATTGCACCATTATCTCTTGGGGTTTTAGCCACCTATAAAAAAAACAATGCAATTATACCTTTCATGAAAGCAGTCATAGGTAACATGTAATTAATAAAATACCACCAAATCCACTTCGAATTCAACTTCAATTTGTCGATTTCAAAAACAAAGTTGAAAAAAACCCAAAAAAGAACTAGAAAGTGTTATTCACAAGGTAATGTGTTTTTTCTTCACTTGTGCATACACCAAAAACTATTAAACCTTACGTGGCCTCTATTTTTCTCTTTCCATTGGGCTGTTTATAGTTTCCCAAAATTTGGTCCAAAACTGAATACACTACCCATTTAGTGACATTAGTCGGGAAAGCCGATCACAATAGGTGGATCACTGATTCCTCTCCAACTCAGTTTTCTTTTACTAGACTTCAGGTGTTTGAACCTCAGTGGCTGAGCTCATTCGAGTCTTCCCTTCACATTCAGTGTATTTTTGAGTACCACGTTAGTTCACCTTTCGAGCCTTCAAATTTTCTCCTTGAACTGTCACTTTTGGCGATGGATAACAATTTTTCCCTTCTTATTCAGTGTGTTGCCTTTTCTTTTATGAGTTCACCGACCTTCCTCAATTAATGGAAGTGTTGTGCATCGTTACTTTGGGTGAGGTCTTACAATGAGATCCACCTTTTTTGTTTGGTGATCATAAAAGTATTGTTTACACTTCTTTGTACATATTTTGCCATTCTTTCAAATATTCATCCTTTTCTTTTACTTTAGCCTTCATAGCTGTAAGTGTTAGAAATATGCATAAGAACTACAACAGTCCAAGTTCTCTGTATTGTAGGGTAGTTATTTACTGCTTAGCAGTTAATTAGTTTCTATCTTATCCTAAGTTAGTTTTTTAATCTTATCCTTAGGAGTTGGTTTACTTGTATACTCTATAAATATATGTTTAATGAAGTTAGTAGTTTTGCTTCCATAAATATTTTCTTTGTTGGTTTATCAAACTTATGTTCCTACTTGTTCAATAACAAAATAAAATCAGATTGTTATGTCTTTCCTTCTCTGAAAACTAACAATTGGTATCAGAGCATTTATTTCTTGAAGGATCTGTGGGTATTTCATCAAAGTTGCGATTGTAATCAAGAAGACAAATTTATCAATCATGGAAGCAGAATCAAGTTTTTATGTAATGGCACCACCTGTTTTTAATGGTGATAACTATCAGATTTGGGTGGTAAGGAAGGAAACTTATCTAGATGCCATGGATATGTGGGAGGTAGTCGAAGAGGATTATGAAGTTCCTCCATTGCCTAACAATCCAACTATGTCCCAGATCAAAACCATAAAGACAGGAAAACAAGAAAATCAAAGGCAAAGGCCTGTTTATTTTCTGTAGTATCTTCTTCAATCTTCACTCCAATTATGTCTCTAAAGTCAGCAAAAGCCATCTGGGATTATCTCAAGGCAGAATACGAAGGGGATGAAAGGATCAGAGGTATGCAAGTATTAAATCTTATAAGAAATTTCGAGAAGCAGAATATGAAAGAAACTGAAACCATCAAATATTACTCTGAAAAACGCTTGAACATAGCAAACAGGGTAAGATTGCTTGGTTTCGTGTTTAATGATTCACGTATTGTTGAAAAGATTCTGGTAACTGTGCCGGAAAGATTTGAAGCAACGATAACTACTTTAGAAAACATTAAAGATTTGTCCAAGATCACCATCACAGAGTTATTGAATGCTTTGCAGGCTCAAGAACAACTAAGATTCATGAGAGAAGAAGGAAATACCGAAGGAGCATTGTTTGCCAAGCCTCAAGATGGAGGCAAAAACAAAAAGAAGAAGAACAAGAAGAATGGTGAAGGCATTTCAGCAAGTACTACCAAAGGAAAAAGTGGATACTCAAAGAAAAGTATCCTCCTTGTAAGCATTGTAACAAGAAAGGTCATCCATCATATAAATGCTGGAGAAGGCCTGATGCTAGATGTAGTAAATGCAATCAACTTGGGCATGAAGCTATCATTCGCAATAACAATGGTCAGCAACAAGAAGCAGAGTCTCAAATTGTTAATAGTGAGGAGAAAGATGAACTCTTTGTTGCTACATGTTTTTCAAGCAGATCATCGAGCGAGTGTTGGCTAATTGATAGTGAATTCACTAATCATATGACAAATGACATGTTTCTTTTCAAGGAATTGAAGCCCACGACTATTACTAAAGTCAGAATAGGTAATGGCGACCATCTTCCTGTCAGAGGGAAAGGAACCATTGCTATTCCAAGTCATTTAGGTACTAAAACAATTTCTGATGTGCTTTATGTACTTGACATAGATCAAAACTTGCTTAGTTTTGGTCAATTGATGAAATTATGTCTCTAAAGTCAGCAAAAGCCATCTGGGATTATCTCAAGGCAGAATATGAAGTGGATTAAAGGATCAGACGTATGCAAGTGCTAAATCTTATAAGAGATTTTGAGATGCAGAAGATGAAAGAAACTAAAACCATCAAAGATTACTCTGAAAGGCTCTTTAACATAGCAAACAGGGTGAGTTTGCTTGGTTTCTTTTTTAATGATTCACGTATTGTTGAAAAGATTCTGGTAACTGTGCCGAAAAGATTTGAAGCAACCATAACTACTTTGGAAAAGATTAAGGATTTGTCCAAGATCACCTTCACAGAATTATTGAATGCTTTGCAAGCTCAAGAACAACGAAGATTCATGAGAGAAGAAGGAAATACCGATGGAGCATTGTTTGCCAAGCCTCAAGATGGAGGCAAAAACAAAGAGAAGAAGAACAAGAAGAATGGTGAAAGCATTTCAGCAAGTACTACCAAAGGAAAAAATGGATACTCAAAGAAAAGTTATCCTCCTTGTAAGCATTGTAACAAGAAAGGTCATCCATCATATAAATGTTGGAGAAGGCCTGATGCTAAATGTAGTAAATGCAATCAGCTTGGGCATGAAGCTATCATTTGCAATAACAATGGTCAGCAACAAGAAGCAGAGTCTCAAATTGTTAATAGTGAGGAGGAAGGTGAACACTTTGTTGCTACATGTTTTTCAAGCAGATCATCGAGCGAGTGTGGCTGATTGATAGTAAATGCACTAATCATATGACAAATGACATGTCTATTTTCAATGAATTGAAGCCCACGACCATTACTAAAGTCAGAATAGGTAATGGTGACCATCTTCCTGTCAGAGGGAAAGGAACCATAGCTATTCCAAGTCATTTAGGTACTAAAACAATTTCTGATGTGCTTTATGTACCTGACATAGATCAAAACTTGCTTAGTTTTGGTCAATTGATGGAATTATGTCTCTAAAGTCAGCAAAAGCCATCTGGGATTATCTCAAGGCAGAATATGAAGGGGATTAAAGGATCAGAGGTATGCAAGTGCTAAATCTTATAAGAGATTTTGAGATGCAGAAGATGAAAGAAACTAAAACCATCAAAGATTACTCTGAAAGGCTCTTTAACATAGCAAACAGGGTAAGTTTGGTTGGTTTCTTGTTTAATGATTCACGTATTGTTGAAAAGATTCTGGTAACTGTGCCGGAAAGATTTGAAGCAACCATAACTACTTTGGAAAACATTACGGATATGTCCAAGATCGCCTTCACAGAGTTATTGAATGCTTTGCAGGCTCAAGAACAACGAAGATTCATGAGAGAAGAAAGAAATACCGAAGGAGCATTGTTTGCCAAGCCTCAAGATGGAGGCAAAAACAAAAAGAAGAAGAACAAGAAGAATGGTGAAGGCATTTCAGCAAGTACTACCAAAGGAAAAAGTGGATACTCAAAGAAAAGTTATCCTCCTTGAAAGCATTATAACAAGAAAGGTCATCCATCATATAAATGTTGGAGAAGGCCTAATGCTAAATGTAGTAAATGCAATCAACTTGGGCATGAAGCTATCATTTGCAATAACAATGGTCAGCAACAAGAAGCAGAGTCTCAAATTGTTAATAGTGAGGAGGAAGATGAACTCTTTGTTGCTGCATGTTTTTCAAGCAGATCATCGAGCGAGTGTTGGCTGATTGATAGTGAATGCACTAATCATATGACAAATGACATGTCTCTTTTCAAGGAATAGAAGCCCACGACCATTACTAAAGTCAGAATAGGTAATGGCGACCATCTTCCTGTCAGAGGGAAAGGAACCATTGCTATTCCAAGTCATTTAGGTACGAAAACAATTTCTGATGTGCTTTATGTACCTGACATAGATCAAAACTTGCTTAGTTTTGGTCACTTGATGGAATTATGTCTCTAAAGTCAGCAAAAGCCATCTGGGATTATCTCAAGGCAGAATATGAAGGGGATTAAAGGATCAGAGATATGCAAGTGCTAAATCTTATAAGAGATTTTGAGATGCAGAAGATGAAAGAAACTAAAACCATCAAAGATTACTCTGAAAGGCTCTTTAACATAGCAAACAGGGTAAGTTTGCTTGGTTTCTTGTTTAATGATTCACGTATTGTTGAAAAGATTTCGGTAACTGTGCCGGAAAGATTTGAAGCAACCATAACTACTTTGGAAAACATTAAGGATCTGTCCAAGATCACCTTCACAGAGTTATTGAATGCTTTGCAGGCTCAAGAACAACGAAGATTCATGAGAGAAGAAGGAAATACCGAAGGAGCATTGTTTGCCAAGCCTCAAGATGGAGGCAAAAACAAAAAGAAGAAGAACAAGAAGAATGGTGAAGGCATTTCAGCAAGTACTACCAAAGGAAAAAGTGGATACTCAAAGAAAAGTTATCCTCCTTGTAGGCATTGTAACAAGAAAGGTCATCCATCATATAAATGTTGGAGAAGGCCTGATGCTAGATGTAGTAAATGCAATCAACTTGGGCATGAAGCTGTCATTTGCAATAACAATGGTCAGCAACAAGAAGCAGAGGCTCAGATTGTTAATAGTGAGGACGAAGATCAACTCTTTGTTGCTACATGTTTTTCAAGCAGATCATCGAGCTAGTGTTGGCTGATTGATAGTGAATGCACTAATCATATGACAAATGACATGTCTCTCTTCAAGGAATTGAAGCCCACGACCATTACTAAAGTCAGAATAGGTAATGGTGACCATCTTCCTGTCAGAGAGAAAGGAACCATTGCTATTCCAAGTCATTCAGGTACTAAAACAATTTCTGATGTGCTTTATGTACCTGACATAGATCAAAACTTGCTTAGTGTTGGTCAATTGATGGAAAAAGGCTACAAATTAAATTTTGAAGATAATAATTGTTTGATCAAGGATGCTTCAGATCAAGAAATGTTTAAAGTAAGAATAAGAGGCAAAAGTTTCTCATTAGATCCATTTGAGGAGGAGTATGTTGTTTTTTCAGCAAACCAAAGTATTACAGAAGTATGGCACAAGAGACACGGACACTATCACTATGAAGGGTTGGTTAAAATGCAAAAAATGAAAATAGTTAATGACTTGCCTGTTTTAGAAGTACATTCTTCAAATTGTCTTGCGTGTCAATATGGAAAACAAAACAGACTTCCATTTCCAAAGACAACTTGGAGAGCCTCGAACAAATTGCAACTAATTCATACTGATATAGCAGGACCTCAAAGAACTCCTTCACTAAAAGGTAGTCTTTACTATATCATTTTTATAGATGATCTAAGCCGCATGTGCTAGATTTATTTTCTCAAACATAAGTCAAAGGCTGCTAATGTCTTTCGAAAGTTCAAAGCAAAAGTAGAAAATGGAGCTAACTATAAAATTCAGTCTGTAAGAACAGATAATGGAAGTGAATACACTTCTTACCAGTTCGACATGTTAAGTGAGGAAGCAGGGATTCATCATCAACTTACTACTCCCTATACTCCACAACAAAATGGAGTAAGCGAGAGAAGGAACAAATACATTATAGAGATCACCAGATGCATGTTGCACGAGAAGAACTTGCCAAAGAAATTTTGGGCAGAGGTAGCAAATACATTTGTTTTTCTTTGAAATAGGCTTCCCACATAGGTAGTGAAAGACCGAACTCCATTTGAAGCTTGGTATGGATTTAAACCATCATTAAATTTTC
>NC_064289.1:48398408-48415837 GCF_019186545.1 Solanum stenotomum | reverse complement strand
TGAAACTCGGAGGATTTGTCCTTAAGAACTCGTGGATCCTCGAAGTGTCAGCCATTTCTTGTCGATTTCCTATCTGTTGCCCAGTTTTGTTGGTCACAAATTGGCTCAACATTCGTATAGCCTCACAGAACTCGACATTGGTGACCTCTCTTTGGGGTTGCATTTCTGGTGCATTAGGTACCCCTTGTTCTTGTGGTTCAACATTTCTCCTAGCGAGACGACCTTTGACTTCTTTTCGTGGAGGCATGATCTGAAAGACACGCGCAAGCACTAATTAGAAGAAATTTTTTGGAGATCAAACCCTAACGCACAAAATGAGTGTGAAAGAAGTGAGAAAATTTCCTAAGTATTGTGGCCTCCTAATTATACATATGGCGCACTTCACACCGATAACTAGGACTCTATAGACACGACTTCAGAAACTCCCTAGGACTCTTGAACTTTGTGCTCTGATACCAAGTTTGTCATGCCCCGAGCCTATACCCTGGGCGGGATGGCACTCCAGAACCATTGCTAGCCTCAAGTGAACCCTTGGCCTGGCTACTTACTCCATGGAAGACTTACTCATGAAGAAAAATACTTTTATAAGTAAACTGAACAATAAACACTTAGAATGTATTATGGCTGGCAACGGAACTGGGAGTTGCCGGTTTCGGTTTCGTTCCGTCTTGGTCCATTACTGGTCCAGTTTCGTTCTGGCTTGTACCGGTTAGGGCCGGTGTCTAGGGGGTCCGGGAGGGGTAACATGATGAAAATTGGGATATACCGATTAGTCCCAGTCTGGTAAATACCGGTTTCGGTCCCGGTCTGTCCCGGTCCGGTTCAATTTTTTTTAATGTTAAATATAGCTATTTGAGAGCCGTTGGGCAACGGGTTTTGGGCCCCCACCAACGACTCTTTCACCCCCATTACTCTCCTTTACACCCAAACTTTTTTTTAATACCCCAACCTTCTAAAAACTACATTTTCATCCTTTTTTTAAACTATAAATACCCCTAATTTATAATTCTTTTCACTCACAAAAATATTATCTTCTACTCTCTCAATAACTCTCAAAAGTCTCACTCAAGTCTCTACTCTCTAATCTCTTATTCTTGTTAAAATTACGAATTTGGTCNCCCAATTTATAATTCTTTGCACTCACAAAAATATTATCTTCTACTCTCTCAATAACTCTCAAAAGTCTCACTCAAGTCTCTACTCTCTAATCTCTTATTCTTGTTAAAATTACGAATTTGGTCTTTGGAAATTAGAGCTTCAAAATTCAACTTTCAATTTTTGGCTCTCGATCATACACGTCTACTTTTTTAAGTGGACGTTTGGTACATTTGTTCCAACTCACTTTTCATTTAGTTATTTATTTGTTTGCATTTAATTATTTATTTTGTGAGTAATTAGTCTCTAGTCTCTACTTATTTAGTTATTTATTTGTTTAAAACTTTGCATTACATTTTCGTATTATATATAATTTACTCACTTTTTATATTTGAATATGGATTCCGGTAAAAACAATGTTGACAAGGGTAAAACAACCATAGTTGATTCGATCACTAATTTATGGAGCTCAAAATCCAAGAAAACTAAAAAAGCCGGGTACTTCTAAATCTAAAACTAAAACTTTTCAATTAAGAATAAATACGGATGATTATACGCATGTTGATGAAATTGTTTTTAATATTTATAGTAATAGTGGATTAGATCCTTATCATGAAAATTTACAATGAAGGTTTGGTAATTTTGATGAGAAATTACATGATGATGATGAACATGATGATGCTAATGATTATATTGATAGTTTTGATAATAATGTTGATGAATATGATGATGATGAAACTGAGCCAGTTATGGCTACTACTCCCACTCCCAGTCCCTCTTTCCTCCCGCTCCCTTTCGTTGTCCTGCTCTCATTCCCACCGTGCATCCTAGGCCTACGGTAGAACGCGCTAAAAAATCAGTTGTGTAACAATTTATGACTCAGAATGAAGATAAAACACATGCTACTTGTAATAAATGTAAACATAGAATGAATCATAAAACTGTAGAAAAACAGGGTGGGACGGGACATTTGGGTAATCATTTAATGTCATGTTGTAAAAATGAAATTTTGCATGCTGAAGCGGGAGCCGAAGCTAAAAAGAATGGTACCACCCTTCCTGAAAATGCAGGAGTAGGGGGCTCTAATATGGTCCAAACACAATTAAATTCTTCTAATGTTTCTGGCTCTAGTATAAAACAGTCATATAGTAGAGAAAAATATCTTGAAAAATTAGCTAAAATGATTGTTGTTATGGGTTTGCCATTTAGTTTTGCTGAAAATTCCAGTTTTATTCATTATATTCAAATTGTGTATAATCCACAGAAATACAATTAAAAAGGCTATTTTTGATTATCAAGCTCAACATTTTCAATATCTTCGTTGTTTATTTTATTATAATAATTGTAAAATAGCTATTACTTCTGATATGGGCCGTAGTGTAAATGGTAATGATTATTTCACTATGACTGCACATTGGATTGATGAAAATTGGACTTTGCAAAAAGAATTTCAGGTTATAAATGTTGTGAAATGTATAAAACCGGCAGTTATAAAGCTCAAACAATTATAGATGTTTTTTCAAAACTATGGAATTTGTGATAAAATAAGTAGTGTCCCCTTAGATAATGCTTGTAATAATAGATCTGCTGTTGAAATACTAAAACCGTCTCTTTACCCAATTTATATTGATGGTTTTCATATTAGGGGTAACACCACAACTTTTCAAAACGTCTAAATTAACTCGTATCTTTGCGGAAAGACAAGGAGAGTGAGTAATAAATTAAGAATGATGTCGTATGTCATATTTTAACTATTCAAGGGTTGTATCTCAAGTTTGGAAGTTAGGTAAGTGGCAAAATAAAAGTTGGCAAAAGTTATTGTAAGTTCTTTTTTAAAGATTTCTCTAAAATTTGGGTCAAATGTCTTAGATGTTTTCTCCCAATATATAAAGATTTAGAAGGCCTATCACCCATTAAATCGAAGGCCTACGAGTCTAGTTTGCAATGAACAAAACCCTATACCCAACCAACATCGGAGTAAAAAGTTATGAGGGTTTTACTACGGACTGCCGGAGCAGAATCCGGGTCGGGTAAAAAATGTGGTATGTCGGCTTACTCAACGTTTTAAGCCATGAAACCATTTCTTTTCACTTCCAAACCAGAAAGAAAGCTTAAGAGATGGTTCCTATGGAGTTTTTGCATGATGAAGGTTGGTTTTGGACGATTTCTACCATTAAAGGTTTCCCCCGTGCCTAGAAACGCGATCTCTACAGGTGGCAATCATTTTTTCTGCCTATTAGCTATGTTTTGATCTAGTCTTTGAAGATATAAATTTGTAGTTATTGGTGTTCTTCAAGGTTTACACTTGGTTAACTAAGGTAATCATCTCGGGACCCTTTTATGGTTGTTTTTATAAATTTCTACGGACGTTTCGACAAGTTGGGACAATATGGAAAATCTGCCGACTTAAGATTAATTATGGACTGTTTATAGGTGAATTTCATCTGTGTATATATAGTGATTGTGAAGCTTAGGACATAAGGAACAACTTTCGTGAAAGAACTACGGTCTTTCGAGCGTTCATTGGAAAGGTATGCTAAGGCTATTCCTTACTTACGACATGTTTCCTTAAAGCTTAGGAGCAATGTAATTGGGTTGTTATCCTTGTTACACTTGTAGCCATTATTGTTGATTGTTGGCTGCTCGAGTTGATATAATTCTCCCTTGTCGGGATTCTTATTCAGTTAGTAATGTCCCTATGTTGGACACGACTTAGAGGCTCTTTCCATAGGTTGCTTATAACTAAATTACTCGCTTTTAGCGATTGTATTGTTATTGTTGCCCTTGGAGTTATTGTGGTTAGCTTCAGGAATGTGATCTATGCCTAGAAGGGCTATGTTATGCCTGCAGGGCTATATGTATGCCTAAAAGGGCTATTTGTTGCCTACGGGGCTATATTGATGCATAGAAGGGCTATGAGTTGCCTATAGGGCTATATTGACGCCTAAGAAGGCTATGTGCTTCCTACAGAGCCATATTGTTGCCTAAGAGGGCTATGAGTTATCTATAAGCTATGTTGATGTCTAAAAAAGTTATGTGTTTCCTACGAGGCTATATTAATGCCTAAAAGGGCTATGTGGCTGCCTACAGGGCTAGGGGACTACCGATAGGGGTATATAGGCTGATTGGCACCTTTAGGGCTTATGGGGGCCTGAGTGGGTGGTCTTATGTGTTGTTTGTACCTGCCGAGCTTATGGGGGCTTGGTTAGGTTGTTGTTTTATTATTTTTGATAAGTTTAGATTTAGGAGCAAGTCAGTACACTTATCTTATCCTTGATTTATTTATCAGATTGTTCCAGTATATCAGGATACCTCCTTATAGTCTATTGCCTTTCATACTCTGTACATTATTTCCTACTGATGCCCCATTGCCTGGGGCGCTGCATTCATGCATGCAGGTCCTGAAAGACGACCGAGTAGACCTCCTCAACAACATGATTGACTTTTATCCGGTTGGCTGCCCCTTTCCTCCAGAGCTGCCAGAGTTGGGAGGTTTGTTACTCTTTGTTGTATATATATTTATGGGTAGGCTGGGCCCCTGTCCCGCTAATCTTTACTACTCTTAGAGTCTTGTAGACTAGTGTGTGAGGTGTATAACTATGTTATGACCATACTTACATAGGTTGTTGGTTTGCTGAAGCTTGTGAGTTGTTTGATGTATTGTATTGATATATACTTGCTTTTAGTTTTGGTATAGATATCATGGTGTCCTTGACGGCCCAATCAGGACTTCTGTACTAGTTGACTATTTATTTATATGATCTCCTGGGAGTAGCTGTTTTTTTATAGATCAGTTGACAGGGGGCTTGCCGGCCGAGGGCTTAGTTTTAAACCGAGATATACTTGTTTTTTTTCTTGATTGCGTGTGGTTGCCATACACTTGTAGCAAATGGTTCAGCAGGGTCAGCTCGGGCCTGAGTTTTGGTATTAGGAGCCAGTTGTGCCCCTCGAGTTTGGGGAGTGACAAACTTGATATCAGAGCAACGTCGTATCCTAGGGAGTCTACAATCCGTGTCTAGTAGACTCTTTTTTATAAATGTACTGTGCACCACATTCGATAAGCAAGAAGCTACCGGGCATGTTAGAATGACTATCCTTCTTTTGCTCACCTCGTGCTATAGAGAGGTGTCTTAAGGGTTGAGGTTTCTGGCTTATAATTGATACTTGTATGAAGATGGATGACTGACACCAGACATACCACAACTGGCGAGGAGCTAGATACAACTGCATGCGAGGGTACCAACAAGGTACCACAAGTGGAGGTATCCCATTGTGAGACCTAGGGGGAGACATCTTCTTAGCCCCCTATAGCTTCTCCACCGCTTCATAAGCCTTCGAGGGCTACATGACTTCCGGCTCCACCAACAGTTCCACCTCTAGTTCCTCTTATTCCATCTGATAAGGATTTCAAGAGTGTAGTATGTATGTTAGCATAGCTAGTAGCTGTACAGTGCCAACTAGTTGCGCCAGATGTTGCCGAACCTTCTAAATGTCCCGGAAGTTCAAGAGTTCGTGAATTTCTTTCCTTGAATCCTCCACAGTTTACAGGGACATATCGCAGAAAAGACCCTTAACATTTTATTGATCAACTTCATTGGATCTTTAGAGTCATGCATGCCTCAGCGACCGAGTCAGTTGAGTTAGCAGCATTTCGATTGCGTGATGTTGTAGTATTGTGGTACGAGACTTGGGAGAGATCTAGGGGAAAAGATGCATCCCTACCCACTTGGGATAGCTTTACAGAAGCTTTNATAAGGATTTCAAAAGTGTAGTATGTATGTTAGCATAGCTAGTAGCTGCACAGTGCCAACCAGTTGCGCCAGATGTTGCCGAACCTTCTAAAGGTCCCAGAAGTTCAAGAGTTCGTGAATTTCTTGCCTTGAATCCTCCACAGTTTACAGGGACATATCGCAGAAAAGACCCTTAACACTTTATTGATCAACTTCATTGGATCTTTAGAGTCATGCATGCCTCAGCGACTGAGTCAGTTGAGTTAGCAGCATTTCGATTGCGTGATGTTGTAGTATTGTGGTACGAGAGTTGGGAGAGATCTAGGGGAAAAAATGCATCCCTACCCACTTGGGATAGCTTTACAGAAGCTTTCATAGATCACCATTTGCCTCGAGAGATTATGGATGGCCGGGTGGACCAGTTTCTGAACCTCCGACAGGGCAGCATGAGTGTTTGAGAGTACAGGCTGAGATTTGATTCATTGGCTAGATATGTACCAATATTTGTTGATACGATGCATGATAGGGTGCGTAGATTTGTGGGAGGGCTCGACTCAGACTATATCGACACTTGTTCTACTGCTGCACTAAATGATAATATGGATATCTCGCGAATTTAGGCCTTTGCACAAGGCATAGAGGATTACTGACATTTACAGTATATGAATGAAAGGGTCGAGAGAGAGACAGAAGAGGGCTAGGCCCGCTGGTTCGTAGGGAGAGTTTCAGGGTGGTCCAAGACCCCGATATTCTATTAGGCCACCTAGACCACCACCACAACAGTTCCAGGGTAGTAGATTTGATCTTCAAGGACAGTCAGGCCCATGTGAGGGTTCACAAACATCAAGCTCTCAGCAGCAGAGGGGTTCAGGCCAGGCTAGGATAGCCCCGCCGCGTTGTGCTACTTGCGGTAGGATGCATTTTGAGAGGTGCAGACAGGGTTCCACAGGTTGTTATTCTTGTGGAGATGAGGGGCATGGGTAGAGAAAATGCCCGACCATAGGTCAGGGTGGTATAGGTCAGTCGGCCAGGTCAGTAGTAGGTTCCTCCTCATCAGCACAGTCTACGGGGCGTGTACCCCAAACTTCAGCATGTAGAGGTAGAGGCGGAGGCATAGAGGGAGCATCTTGTTCTGGTAGTGGACAGAACCGTACATATTCAATAGCCGACCGACAGGACTTAGAGTCGTCACCAGATGTTGTGACAGGTACATTGATTGTTTGCTCCTATTGTGCTTATGCTTTGATAGATCGTGGATATACTCTGTCTTATGCTACTCCATTTATTGCGGGGAGGTTATGTATAGTAGCAGAGTCATTAGATTGACCCTTTATTGTATCTACATCAATTGGTGAGTCTATTGTTGCCAGGAGAGTCTATCTAGGTTGCACGGTAGAAATTATCGATCGTCAGACCTCTATAGATGTCATAGAGTTAGAGATGGTCTATTTCGACGTCATTATGGGTATGGACTGGTTAGCATCTTGTTATGCTAATGTTGAGTGCCAGACAAAGATTGTTAGATTTCACTTTTCAGGAGAGGCAGTTCGGGAATGGATAGGCGATACAACAACACCGAAAGGTATGTTTATTTCCTATCTTAAGGCGAGGAGGATGATTACTAAATGTTGTATTTATCTTCTTGTTCACGTTCATGATATAGATTCAGTCTATTCCGTTAGTTAATGAGTTTCTAGATGTATTTCCAGACGAGCTCCCTTGTATCCCTCCAGAATAGGAAATTGATTTTGCTATCGATATGCTACCAAGTACACAACCCATATCTATCCCTCCTTATAGAATGGCTCCTGCTGAGCTAAAGGAGTTGAAGGATCAGCTGAAAGACTTGCTGGATAAAAACTTTATTAGTCCTAGTGCTTCACCATGGGATGCGCCAGTGTTGTTCGTAAGGAAGAAAGATGGTCACTAAGAATGTGTATCGATTATCGAGAGATGAATAAGGCAACTGTAAAGAATAAGTATCCCTTTTCGAGGATAGATGACTTTTTTGATCAGTTACAAAGTGCTAAGTGTTTCTCAAAGATTGATTTATGATTAGGGTACCACCAGATACGAGTTCGGGAGAAAGACATTCCAAATACAACTTTTAGAACCAGATATGGACACTTTGAGTTCTTGGTAATGTCATTTGGATTTACTAGTGCCTCAACAGTGTTCATTGACCTGATGAATAGTATATTTAGGCCGTGTCTAGACTTGTTTGTGATTGTATTTATTAATGATATTTTGGTGTATTCACGTTCAAAAGATGAGCATGCAAATCATATGCGAGCAGTCCTTCAGGTTCTTCGAGACTGAGAACTTTATGCAAATTTTTCTAAGTGTGAGTTTTGGTTGGACCTTGTAGCTTTCTTAGGCCATATTTTATCAGATGCAGACATTGCAGTTGATACATAAAAGATTGAGGTCTTAAAGACTTGGCCTAGACCCATGACTTCGACTCAGGTTCATAGTTTCTTAGGGTTAGCTGGGTACTACAAAAGGTTTGTAGAGGGGTTTTCTTCAATTTCAGCCCCATTAACGAAGCTGACTCAAAAAGCAGCTAAGTTCCAGTGGACTGAGGCTTGGGAGCATAGTTTCCGGGAGCTGAAGGACATGTTGACATCATCACCAGTTCCTACATTGCTAGAGGGTTCAGAAGCTATGCAGTGTATTGTGATGCTTCTGGTAAGGTTATTGCATATGCTTCAAGGCAGTTGAGAAAGCATGAGAAGAACTATCCGACCCATGATTTAGAGTTGGCTGGAGTTGTGCATGCATTAAAGAACTGGAGACACTGTTTGTATGGTATTCATGTTTACATCTTCACAGATCATAAAAGCCTTCAATATATCTTTAGACAGAATGAGTTAAATCTGCGACAACGTCGATGGCTTGAGTTACTAAAAGACTACGATGTGGACATTTTATATTATCCAGGAAAGGTGAATGTGGTAGCTGATGCCCTCAGTTGATGATCTATGGGTAGTTTATCATATTTAGGTGTTGAGAAGCATGAACTAGCTCGAGAGCTTCATCAGTTAGCTAGCTTGGGAGTCAGATTGTTGGAGGCAGAATATAGTGGGGCAACAATTCAGGACACAGCCGTATCATCTCTAGTTGTAGAAGTAAAATCACGGCAATAAGAGGATCCTAGCTTAGAGCAGCTCAGAGCCAAGGCTCATAATCAATAGACTTTAGCATTTGATATAGCAGGAGATGGTGTCCTTAGATATAGTGGTCGATTGTGTGTTCCAAATGTTGCAGGGCTTCCACATCAGATTATGGAAAAGGCACATCATTCCGTTATTCTATTCACCCTGATTCAATGTAGATGTATCATGATATTAAGAAGATCTATTGGTGGCATAGGATGAAGAAGGACGTTGCTGAGTTTGTGGCACAATGTCCTAACTGTCAACAAGTGAAGGTTGAGCACCAAAAATCCGCTGGGCTAGTTTAGGAGATAGCCATTCCTTTGTGGAAGTGGGAAGCAATTAATATGGATTTTATTACAGGGTTACCTCGATCGCATTGCAAGTTTGACTCTATTTGGGTAATTGTTGATAGACTAACAAAATCAGCCTACTTTTTACCTGTCAGCGCTACTTTTACGGCCGAAGACTATGCATGGCTCTATATTAGAGAGATTGTTAGGCTACACGGTGTCCCAATATCAATTATCTCTGATAGAGGAGCACAATTCACCCCCAACTTCTGGAAGTCCTTCCAGAAAGGACTGGGGACACAAGTTAATCTTAGTAAAACCTTTCACCCTCAGACAGATGGTCAGGCTGAGCGCACAATTTTGACGCTCGAGGATATGTTATGGGAGTGAGTGCTAGACTTCAAGGGAAGTTGGGATGAACACTTGCCTCTTATTGAGTTCGCATACAATAATAGTTATCATTCCAGCATCGGGATGGCACCTTATGAGGCTTTGTATGGGTGAAAATGTAGATCCCCCATTAGATGGTTCGAGGTCGGTGAGTCAGGGTTGATTGGACCCGATTTAGTACAACAGATAATGGAGCAGGTCAAGCTCATACGGGAGAGGTTGCTAACAGCTTAAAGCCGACATAAGTCATACTTAGATGTGCGACGAAGGGACTTAGAGTTTTGCGTCGATGACTAGGTATTCTGAAAAGTCTCGCCTATGAAGGGGGCTATGAGATTTGGCAAAACGGGCAAGCTTAGTCCAAGATTCATTGGGCCATACCGGATCTTTCGGAGGGTATGACGAGTGGCTTATGAGTTAGAATTGCCTTCGGGGCTAGAATCTGTTCATCCAGTTTTCCATGTATTTATGCTACGGAAGTGCGTAGGAGAACCTTATCGGGTTGTCCCAGTTGAGGATGTTCAGATCACAGTGGAGTTGTCCTATGAGGAAACTCCAGTTGCCATATTAGTTCGACAGGTCCGTAAATTGAGGACCAAAGAGGTGGCTTCAGTTAAAGTATTGTGTAGAAACAAGAATAGAGAAGAGGTGACTTGGTTAGCTGAGGATGGCATGAGGTCCAAATATCCTCATTTGTTTCAAACCCTAGAGTGATGGCATATCAGTTTATATTGGTGCCGTGAGGTAAGATACCTATCTGATTTTTTTTTTATATTGTTGCTTATTATTATTATT
Organism: Solanum stenotomum; assembly: GCF_019186545.1. Classification (NCBI taxonomy): domain Eukaryota; kingdom Viridiplantae; phylum Streptophyta; class Magnoliopsida; order Solanales; family Solanaceae; genus Solanum; species Solanum stenotomum. The sequence goes on along the minus strand of NC_064289.1, from coordinate 48,405,379 downwards.
GTTGTTGTCGTTGTATATTTGCTTGCACTGTTATTGCGGAGCTATAATACTTAGCAATTTATGTCATCATGCTTAGCAAAGTATTGTGGGTTAGACTTTTTGCATTTTAGGTTTCTGGATAGTAACAATGCCAAAGGATACTCTGCCTAAATTTTGGAAACACCTAAGGACTTAACCGCGTGACTCAGATTTGTTTTTCATTCGAGGACGAATGTTTCTAAGGAGGGAAGGATGTAACACCTCGACTTTTCAAAATGTCTAAATTAACTCGTATCTTCATGGAAAGATAAGGAGGGTGAGTAATAAATTAAGAATGATGTGGTATTTCATATTTTAAGTGTTCAAGGGTTGTATTTCAAGTTTTGAAGTTAGGTAAGTGGCAAAATAAAAGTTGGCAAAAGTTATCGTAAGTTTCTTTTTAAAGATTTCTCTAAAACTTGGGTCAAATGTCTTAGATGTTTTCTCCCAATATTTAAAGAGTTAGAAGCCTTATCACCCATTAAATCTAAGGCCTATGAGTCTAGTTTGCAATGCAAAAAACCCTGTATCCGACCGACATCAGAGTAAAAGGTTATGAGGGTTTTACTACAGACCGTTGGTAGAATTCGGGTCAGGTAAAAAATGTGGTATGCCGGCTTACTCAACATTTTAAGCAATGAAAACATTTCTTTTCACTTCCAAACCAGTAAAAAAAGCTTAAGAGATGGTTCCTATGGTGTTCTTGAAAGATGAAGGTTGGTTTTTGACAATTTCTACCATTAAAGGTTGCCCCTGTGCTTAGAAACGCGATCTCTGCACGTGGCAATCATTTTTCCCTCATATTAGCTGCGTTTGGAGCTTGTTTTTGAAGATATAAATTTGTAGTTATTCGTGTTTCTTCAAGGTTTACACTTGGTTAATTAAGGTAATAATCTCGGGACCCTTTTATGGTTGTTTTTATGAATTTCTACGGACGTTTTGACAAGTTGGGGCAATATGGAAAATCTGCCGATTTAAGATTAATTATGAACTGATTATAGGTGCATTTCAGCTGTGTATATATAGTGATTGTGAAGCTTAGGACATAAGGAACAACTTTCGTGAAGGAACTATGGTCTTTCAAGCGTTCATTGGAAAGGTATGTTAAGGCTAATCCCTACTTACGGCATGCTTCCTTAAAGCTTAGGAGCAATGTAATTGGGTTGTTATCCTTGTTACACTTGTAGCCATTATTGTTGATTGTTGGCTACTCGAGTTGATATAATCCTCCCTTGTCGGGATTCTTCTTCAGTTAGTAGTGTCCCTATGTTGGACACGACTTAGAGGCTATTTGTATAGGTTGCTTATAACTAAATTACTCGCTTTTAGCGATTGGATTGTTATTGTTGCCCTCGGGGCTTTTGTGGTTACCTGCAAGAATGTGATCTATGCCTTGAAGGGCTATGTTCTGCCTACAGGGCTATATGGATGCCTAAAAGGGTTATGAGTTGCCTACGGGGCTATATTGATGCCTAGAAGGGCTATGCATTGCCTATAGGGCTATATTGACACCTAAGAAGGCTATGTTCTTCCTATATGGTCACGTGTTGCCTAAGAGGGCTATGAGTTGTCTATAAGCTATGTTGATGCCTAAGAAAGCTATGTGCTGCCTATAAGGCTATACTAATGCCTAAGAGGGCTATGTGGCTGCCTACGGGGCTAGGGGACTAGGGGTATATAGGCTAATTGGCACCTTCCGGGCTTATGGGGGCCTAAGTAGGTGGTCTTGTGTGTTGTTTGTACCTGCCGAGCTGATGGGGTCTTGGTTAGGTTGTTGTTTTATTATTTTTGATAAGTTTAGATTTAGGAGCAGGTTAGTACACTTATCTTATCCTTGATTTATTTATCAGTTTATTCCAGTATATCAAGATACCTCCTCATAGTCTATTGCCTTTTATACTCTGTACATTATTTCCTACTGACTCCCCATTGCCTGGGGGCACTACATTCATGCATGCAGGTCCTGACAGATGATCGAGTAGACCTCCTCAACATCAGGATTGACTTTTTTTCGGTTGGCTGCCCCTTTCCTCCGGAGCTACCAGAGTTGGGAGGTTTGTTACCTTTTATTGTATATATCTTTATGGGTAGGCTGTGGCCCTGTCTCGCTAATATTTACTACTCTTAGAGGCTTGCAGACTAGTGTGTGGGGTGTATTACTATGTTATGGCCATACTGTCCTAGGTTGTTGGTTTGCTGAAGCTTGTGAGCTGTTTGATGTATTATATTGATATATACCTGCTTTTAGTTTTGGTATAGATATCATGGTGTCCTCGACAGCCCAATCATGACTTCTGTGCTAGTTGGCTATTTATTTATATGATCTCCTGGGAGTAGCTATTTTTTTTTATAGATAAGTTGACAGTGGCCTTGCCGGCTGAGGGCTTTGTTTTAAGCCGAGATATACTTGTTTGTTTTCTTGATTGCATGTGGCTGCCATGCACTTGTAGAAAATGGTTCAGCAGGGTCGGATCGGGCCTGAGTTTTGGCATTAGGAGTCAGTTGCTCCCCTCGAGTTTGGGGCGTGACATTAGGTGTGCTGCAGACATATATAATTTGATTGTTAGAGATGGTATAACAATGTATAATGATGGTTGCATAAAAGTTGAAACTACATGTCATTTTATTTTTAAATGTCAAGTTAAGTCTAGACGTAGAGATTTTGAAAATCGTTGTCGGGAATTTAATCTTCCACCTAGAAAAATTCCAAAATTAGTGTGTATTAGATGGAATTCTTTATATGTAATGCTTGAAGTCGCTTATGAATATAGGAAACCTTTAGAAATGGTTTGGAATGCTCATAATTCAAATATGACATATAGACTTGATGATAATGATTGGAATGACATAAAAGAACTTATAGAATTCTTAAACGTTTTTTATATAACTACAAAAAAAATATCTACACTTTATTATCCAACTATTTGCTCTGTTTTACCTAATATTTGTGCTATTTCTAGTATATTTTATAAATTCAAAAATAAACCAAGATTTGAAGAATCTGTTAAGAAAATAATTGAAAAATTAAAAAAATATTTTATTCCTATTTCTCAAATTTATTTAACTGCTTGTTTGTTAAACACACATTATAAAGATGAAGGTGCATCACGAATGGTTGATAAAATATATTTTAATTTGGGTATTGATAGTGAAGATGATGAAACACCTAGTTGTCAAGATGTTAAAGATAGTATAAAAATTGAAACTAGAAAATTGTATGACTTGTATAATTCTAATAGAATGAATGTAGTACGTAATGAAGAGCTTCAAAGTTCTAGGAGTAGATATAATGAAGATGATCTTGATGATATGATAGATTGTTATCTTGAACTTTCTCATAATGATAGAAATGATTTTGATGCATATATTAATCAAAATACAGAACCTACTACTACTGATTTTCTAGAATTGTGGAGCAATGCGGCTAGGGATTTCCAAAACTTCAACCGGTTGCTCGAGATGTGTTAGCTATTCAAGCATCTTCAGTAGCTTCGGAAGGCGCTTTTAGTGCAGCAAGATTTCAAATTGGAGAGCATAGATATTCATTAGCAGCAGATAGCTTGGAGATATCGGTACTATTTAGAGATTGAATTAATGGCGAGAGAAGGAGTTATGGTCGTCCACCTTTACCGACCAAATTTGAAAATGACGTTGATGAAATAATGCCAGATTTTAGTGACAACGTCATTGATGCAATGGAGGAACTATCTAATCAACCAATTCCAGAGCATGTTACTAGAGAAATGTTAAATGATTTAAAAAAAGATTTCCTTGGTAGCATGAATTATTAAATTTAAATGTCTATTAGTATGAGTATAATAATTCGAGGTCTAATTCAAACAGAACCCTTCCTAGAAGGTGGCTGTGTATATTAGATTTTTTAATACTCTACTAATATTTTGTAACTCAACTTGTACTATTTAATTAATATTAATAAAAGTATAGGCTATTCGCCTTATTTTTTTTTTAATTATTGTCTTAAATTTAAATTTTCAAACTTTTAAAGTGTGAAATTTTAACTTTTATAGTTTTAAAGTTTGAATTTAAATTTTCAAACTTTTAAAGGGTGAAATTTAAACTCTTATAGTTTTATAGTTTTAAAGTTTAAATTTAAATTTTCAAACTTTTAAAGGGTGAAATTTAAACTTTTATAGTTTTAAAGTTTGAATTTAAATTTTTACACTTTTAAAGTGTGAAATTTAAACCTTTATAGTTTTATAGTTTTAAAGTTTGAATTTAAATTCTCAAACTTTTAAAATGTGAAATTTAAATTTTTATACTTTTAAAGTTTGTATTTAAAACTTTAAAAGTATAAATTTTTAACTTTAAAATTATAACAGTTTTAATATTCTTTGAGTAATGTTCCAATTTTTTTTAATTTTAATAATTATTATTTTTTAATTATAGCCATTGGGACCCGGTTTTCGGTCCGGTCTGTTACCGGTCCGGGATGGGTATACATATTTTTTTTGGAATTACCGGTTCCGGTACGGGTACGTCACGTGGTGCCCAGTTCCGTTTCAGTTCCGATCCATCCCGATCCGGTAGTCCCGGTTCCGGTCCCATTGCCACGCTTCCCAAGATAACATTCACTGGCCAAAAATGGCAAATGAAGTCTCAACCATTAAAACAGGAAATAAAAACTGAAGAACAAACATCTGACTGTCTATGAAGCCTCTAAACAACTGAGATGGATATGATAGGTTTGTTCACCCTTACGCGAATCATGAGTTTCTTTTATGAATTCGTCCATGAGATTGAGTATATTGAGAATCTTGTTGAGTTCTTGAGGTTTTGTGTGTCATTCTTTAATAATGGAGTTTTGTTGAGTCCTTTATGTGAGGGTCTTGCGAATGAGTGTTGTTCTTGGCGGGTTTTGAGTGGATTTCATTGTAATTAGGCCTTGGATTGAGTAAAAAAAATTCGTCAAATTTTTCTAGGCAAAGAGTGAGCAGCACGCCACTGAGGGGCCAAGATGGCTAGCGTCCCGCGCCTACAATGCGCCAGAAATAGGTTTCAAAAGTGTAGGGGTTGGCACCCTGAGCCAAAAATTCACCAAGGTCGCCTGCCTCCGTCTCTCTTCCGTCTTTCATTCTGTCTAAGTTCTTTCAAATCGTGTCTTCGGTCTCTTCTTAAGTATCACTATCTAAAACTTCATTAATTATTGAAAGATCCTATATATCTTAATCATAACTCTTGAATTCATATTTCCAATTGCAAGGTAGAGTTAAGAGTAAAGTTCGAGAGTGTCCTTTGGGTCTGTCACGTACCGAGCCTACACCCTGGGCAGGACTGGAACTCGAGAACCATTGCTTGCCCCAAGCGAACCCTTAGCCTGACTACTTACTCAGCGAAAGACTTACTCATTAAGAAAAATACCTTTAAAAGTAAACTGAACTGCTCAATAAACACTTTGAATGTATCAAGATAACATTCACTGAGCAAAATTGGCAACTCAAGTCTCAACCATTAAAACAAGAAATAGAAACTCAAGAACAAATATCTGATTGTCTATGAAGCCTCTAAACTACTGAGGTGGATGTCGAGACAAGACCCACGACATCCTAATGAACTATCTAATACTGAAAGCAATAAAAAGGGATCCTCCGGAAAGAAAAGAGGCTCACCACAAGACTTTGAGTGCTCAACTGGATCAACGATGCATTGGATGCTGATCCTGGTTACCTGTGTCTGCATCATAAGAAGATACAAGCCAAATAGCATTAGTACATTGAATGTACGAGTATGCGAGAGGAATTCTAAAACAAGACATAAGCTTGAAAGGAACTGAAGAACTTACCTGGCTAAACTCAACTCAACTTAAATGAACTCATTTCAATATAAGGTAGTTTAAAACATGTGTAATATAAAGAAAACCTATTTAAACATGGATGTCAACTCTGTGTATTTTGGAAATACAATAATACTCTCTATGTATGCAAAGCTACAAATATAACTCTAAAATGTATGTAAAAAATACAATTAAACTGTGTATATAAGAATACGATTACTTCTATGGGAGTTTCTCTAACTGTCAACCATCACTTAAGAGCTATTGTGATGATACAATATTTTGCGTCACACTGCCAGGGCCGTCCTATACCTTGCCGAGGGTATAGAACCTAAACTACTAAGTGGATCCACTAGTTTATGCTAAAAAGCACTAAAGGAACCATCTAAAAATATGACCCTTTTCTACCCATGATGGCTACATGGTTTATGGGGGCTGTGAGTTGTCTGAACTTTCCCCCATATCGGTGCTCAATACTACTCCCAAAATGTGATTCTAGCTCTTTTGTTTAAAAACATACTTCTTTCTGTGATTTGAGATAGTTGCTCAAAAACTTAGCTTAAAGGCTATCTTGGAAATCAAAGTTTCCTCTCTTGCTTATTTGTGAAAGCGTTTACTCTTTTCTGAAAACTAGCTCAAAGGCTCTTAGGAAACCAAGGTTTCCTTTTCTTGTTTAAATGTGAAAACATTTTAAACTCTTTGGGAATACATAGTCCCCATATACTTTTGAAGAAATGATCTTCAATATTTACTCCTTACTCTTTACTCAACTTGAACTTTAAGTCTTAAAACAAAGTTAAAAGCGTTTGCAAAAGACTTCTTGAAAGGACTCTAAGAACTTCCTAGACTTGTCTCTTAACTTTCTTTGAGTTTGAATTTATGAATTCAAGGTTATGATTCATGTTTCTGGATGATTTCTAGATGTTTAGAAATCATTTAGAGTAGTTAGAATCAATAGGTAGTGTTAGTACACTTTAGAAGGACTTAAACGGGCTAAACAACGAAAGAACGGGTGGACCAGACGACCCGGGCACGTCCCTGGCACGCCGCGCCTGCCCCTAAGCTACTGGGGCTCATTTCTGGAGCACTGCAGGCGCGCCGCCCCAGCCTCTCTGGTGTAGATGGGGCGCCCTGCGTCAGACTCTCTCCAGGTGAATCTGAC
>NC_064289.1:48345032-48396544 GCF_019186545.1 Solanum stenotomum | reverse complement strand
ATTTGGAACATTTTCAATAACTAATTCATGATGATCTGTTGAAATTCTAGAAATCCTAGGTCTGTTCATAATCATGGAATCAAGAATCTGACTGAATTCTAGGGACCTAATGGACGAAAGAACCCACTAGTGAAATCCCACATACCTGGTGACGAATTCCACGGAGAAATCTTTCGATTTTGGGGCTAGAACTGAAGGAACCTTGCTGCGTTCTTGAACTAGGGTTCTTGACCTTTTTCTCCTCTCTTGCTTCTAATTTTCTAAGTTTTGATTAATTAATTGACTTGGATAAGTTCTAGTTATGTTTCTAGGGTTAAACTAATTAAAATCTCATGATTTAAGGTCTAAACGATATATCTTAGGGGTTAAACGAAATAGAAAAAGACCAAAAGACCCCTGAATTAACTGCTGTCGGAGTGACCTACGGAATGGACCTACGGGCCGTAGGTCAATCTACGGTCCGTAGATTGTGTCCGTAAGTCAAGTCTGCTCGACAGGCCTTCACTAAAACGGGCATAACTTTTTACTCGGAGGTCAGAATTTAGCAAACTCGGTGGTGTTGGAAAGATAATTCAATTATCTATCTAATCATAGGTCATAGGACTCATAATTCATTTTTGACTAAAAGTTATGACCATCTGAAGTTGACCTATCAGAATTTTCAGCTAACTAGCTGCTAACCTTCGATCTATGGTCAGACCTACGGACCGTGGATTGAACGACGGTCCATGCTGGTCAACCATAGTTCGTGTCAGAGGTTGGGTAAAGTAGGTCTTGATCCACGGACACAGACCACGGACCGTGGTCTGATCTACGGACCGTGGGTCTGTCCGTGGGTCGAGACTTAGCCAATTTTTTCTGACTGAGTTCTGGGGAAGTTTCTGTCACGAACCACGGACCTGCAGGACGGACCGTGAGTCCATCTACGATCCGTGAATGGTGTCCGTGAGTGCCACCTGTAACACCAGAAATCTGATATCTCTATTTTTGGATACGGGGTGTTACAATACCCTTCCACAATCTGGTTTTAGGCTGTTCTTATTTGAACATCCCAAATTCAAATGGTCATATATCACTCATACAAACTCAGAATCGCGCAAACTTGGCGGCGTTGGAAAGATTATTCCAAGATCTTCCCTACGATATCTGGAAAAACACCTAACTCATCCTGAGCTAGAAGTTATGGTCGTTTCAAGTTGGCTAAAAATCGAACTTAATAAATTTTCCAGATTTTTATATTCTTTCCAAAAATGACTATTTCCACTTTTTAACTTCTTTCTAGTTATTTCTAGTTACGGGGTGTTACAGGGTCATTTTGAGTAGTCTTCTATAATTGTTTATAACTTGTTTTAGGACTTGAGTAAATAAGTGTGAGAATGAGGAGAGTTTGAGTTCATATTTCAAAATGATTAGTAGGGGACTAAGTATTCTCAACTATGCATATGAGCACGAGTTATATATCATATTGGGAGTAGTATTGAGCACCGATATGGGGATGAGTTCAAACAATTCAAAATCCTCATAAACCATGGATGCCAACATGGGTAAACGATCATACTTTTTAGATGATTCCTTATTGATTTTAATCATATCTTAGTGCATGAACTTAGTTGAGATGTCTTATACTCCGGCAAGGTATATGATAGTTCTTGCAACGTGGACGAGACGTTATATTATCACGTCGCTTATAGTGATTGTTGTTGGTTAGAGAATCTCCCAAATAAGAGTAAATAGTTTATTGATATATATTTATGTACATTTAAGTTATTATCTACTGTTCATAAAGCTTTTCATATATATATATATATATATATATATATATATATGAGTCGAGGTGAGCATGTTCTCCTTTTTATCAGTTCAGCTGTGTATCTCCATGTTCAGTGTTCCCCTTACATGCTCATACATTCAATATACTGACGTCATTTGGCATGCAGATACGTGTATTCAAGATCATCAACCGGCGGTCATCTTTATTGTTGTATTCATATTGAGTTGAGTTGAGATGAGTTGAGGTGGGTATGTTCTCCTTTTTATCACTTCAACTGTGTATCTCCATGTCCAGTGTTCCCCTTACATGCTCGTACATTCAATGTACTGATGTCATTTGGCCTGCATCATGAAAATGATGCAGATATATGTATTCAGGATCATCAATTAGTGCTCCATTGATCCATTCACATTGTAGCTAGCTTTGGTGAGCCTCCTTGCTTTGCGGAGGGCTTCACATTTAGATTTTAGTTTTTTTTGGTTAGGATGATCTAGGTCTTGTCCCGACTTCCATCATAGTAATTTAGAGGCTTCATAGATAGTAGTATTTTGAGGAGTCTTTTTTCCATTTTCTTGTTGGTGTTTAAAGACTTTGAGTTGAGCACTTATGTTTATTTGAGTATTTCACGCCATTTGAGTCAAACTACTTTACTTATGTGGTTTTATGAGTTAATATTCGCTATTGAGTTCCTATGTTATTGAGTAAGTTTTTTGCAGAGTATTGAGCTAGGCCAAGGGTTTGCTTGGGGACCAACAATGGTTCTAGAGTGCAAGCCACATCTAGGATGTAGGCTCGGAGCGTACCAAAATTGGTATCAGAGCACATAGATCAAGAGTCCTAGGGTGTCTATGAAGCCCTGTCTGTTGAGTCCTATTTATCGATGTGAAGTGCACCACATCTATAATTAGGAGACTATAACATTTAGGAAACAATTCCTTCCTTCTTACTTTTTTCGTGCTATAGAGTTCAACTCTATAAAGTTTTCTTTCAAATTCGTGCCTGCATGTATCTTTTCAGATCATGCCTCCACGAAGAGCTGCTCAAGGATGTCCTCCTAGGAAAGATGTTGATCCTCAGGATCAAGGGGTACCCAATGCACCTAAAGTGCAACCCCCTCAAGGAGATGTTACCAGTGCTCAGTTTTGGGATGCTATTCAGATGTTGAGTCAAGTCGTGGCCAATCAAGTTGGTCAACAAAGAGTGGTTTGACAGGACGTGGCTGATACAACCAGAATCCGTTAGTTCTTGAGAATGAATCCTCCAGAATTCAGAGGGTCAAATGTCATTGAGGATCTGGAGAACTTTGTGGAAGAGCTGCAGAAGGTGTTTGAGGTTATGCGCATTGCTGATGCTGAGTGTGTGGAGTTAGCTACATACCAACTGAAGGGTGTTTCTAGAATTTGGTATGACCAATGGAAGAAGAGCAGGGATAAAGGGGCACCAATTATGAGTTGGACTGTGTTTGAAAGTGCCTTCATGAGACGTTTCTTTCCCCATGAGCTGAGAGAGGCAAATATAACAAAATTTCTCACTCTTAAGCAGGAGTCCATGACTATGCATGAGTACACCCTCAAGTTCACTCGACTGTCCCGTTATGCTCCGGAGATGGTTGCTGATATAAGGAGCATGATGGGCCTATTTGTGTCTGGACTGTCCTGCTTGTCAAGCAAAGAGGGTAAGGCTGCTATGTTGTTAGGGGACATGGACATAACACAGATTTTGATCCATGTAAAGCAGGTTGAGGAAGACAAGTTGAGAGATAGGAAGAATTCCGTAGCAAGAAGACTAAGACAACATGTAATGAGTCCGGACAACAGAAGATTGGAAACGTGAACCAGTCATCTTTTCAACAAAGGCCAACTGGACCTGCACCATCATCTACTAGTGCACATGCACCAAAGAACGTAGGTGAGTTCAGGAATCAAAATTCGCAGAACTTTAGAGCTAGACCTACGCAATCACATGGTAGTGTGGCACAACGGGACAACTGGACTCCTACATGTGCTAAGTGTGGTAGGAACCACCCAGGAGCGTGTCATGATGGATCCACTGGTTGCTTCAAGTGTGGTTAAACATGTCACTTCATGAGAAAGGTCCCATAGAACAGGCAGGGTGATGGTAATATGGGCAATAGAGCCCAATTTTGTTCAGCGGCTCCGCCTAACAGAACTGCACCTAAATGAGCTACTTTTGGGACAGACAGAGAAGAAAACCATCTGTATGCTATCACCAGTCGCCAAGAGCAGGAGAATTCACCAGATGTTGTCACTGGTATGATCAAAGTCTTTACTTTCGATGTGTATGTGTTAGTTGATCCAAGTCTATCTTTTGTGACTTCGTATATTGCTAGGAGGTTTGATATTCTTCTCGAGCGACTTCTTGAGCCCTTTAGTGTTTCCACACATATTGGTGAGTCTATTCTAGCCAAGAATCTTTATCGTGATTGTTTCATCTCTATCAATCACAAAGACACTATGGCTGACTTAGTCGAGTTAGACATGGTGGACTTTGATGTTATTCTACTGGCTTCATTCTTCTTATGCCTCAGTTGATTGTAGAACTTGAGTAGTTAAGTTCCAGTTTTCTAATGAGTCTATTTTAGAGTGGATGAGTAGTTCAACAGTGCCTAAAGGTCATTTCATTTCGTACCTTAAGGCCAGAAAGTTAATTTTCAAGGGGTGCATCTATTACTTAGTCCGAGTTAGTGACTCTATTGTTGAGACATCGCCTATCTAGTCAGTTCCAGATGTGAGTTAGTTTCCAAAGGTCTTTCCATATGATCTTCCCGGAGTCCCTCCTGAGAGGGAAATATACTTTGGTATAGATATTCTTCCTGATACTCGACCTCTCTCTATTTCGCCATATAGAATGGCTCCAACTGAGTTGAAAGAGATAAAAGAGTAGTTGAAAGATCTTCTAAATAAAGGTTTTATTTGACCCAGTGTCTCACCTTGAGGCGCTCCGATCTTATTTGTGAGAAAGAAATATGGTTCTCTTAAGTTGTGTATTGATTACCGCTGGTTGAACAAAGTCACCATAAATAATAAGTGTCCCCTTCTGAGACTTGATGATCTTTTTGATCGATTTCAGGGTGCCACTTGTTTTTCTATTATAGACCTCAGATCTGGCTATCATTAGGTGAGAGTGAGAGAAAGTGACATTNTTGAACAAAGTCAACATAAATAATAAGTATCCCCTTCTGAGACTTGATGATCTTTTTGATCGATTTCAGGGTGCCACTTGTTTTTCTATTATAGACCTCAGATCTGGCTATCATTAGGTGAGAGTGAGAGAAAGTGACATTCCAAAGACAACATTCAGGACCCATTATGGTCATTATGAGTTTCTTGTTATGTCTTTTGGCTTGACTAATTCTCCTGTATCGTTCATGGATCTTATGAATAGTGTATTGAAGCCATATCTTAACATGTTTGTTATAGTGTTTATTGATGAAATTTTGATTTATTCGAGTAATGAGGAGAATCATGCTAGTTATTTCAAAATAGTTCTCCAAACTCTCAAATATAGAGAGTTGTATGCTAAATTTTCCAAGTGTGAGTTTTGGATCGAGTCTGTGGCGTTCTTAGGCCACATTGTTTCTGGTTAAGGGATTCGAGTTGACACTCAAAAGATTGAAGGAATGCAGAACTAGCATAGACCCACATCTCCAATTGATAGAAGGAGTGTCTTGGGATTGGATTGTTATTATAAAAGGTTTGTCGAGGGGTTTTTGTCTATTTCGTCCCCGTTGACTTAGTTGACTCAGAAAATAGTAAAGTTTCAATGGTTTGAGAAAAGCTTCCAAGAATTGAAAACCCGATTACCTACTACCAGTGTTGACCCTACCGAAGGGTGCATGACACTTTATTGTGTATTGTGATGCATCTAGAGTTGGACTTTTGTTGTGTATTGATGCAAAATGAAAAAAGTTATAGCTTATGCCTCTAGACATCTTAAGATTCATGAGAAAAATTACCCGACTCATGATCTCAAGATGGTAGGACTAGTATTTGCCTTCAAAATATGGCGTCACTACCTCTATGGTGTTCATGTAGATGTGTTCACCAAACACAAGAGTCTTCAGTATGTTTTCAGTCTGAAAGAGCTTAATCTAAGACAGAGGAGGCAGTTGGAGTTACTCAACGATTATGACATGCATATTTTTTATCACCCAGGTAAGGCTAATGTTGTTGCTGATGCTTTGTGCGGGTTATCTATGGTAGCACTGCCCATGTTGAGAAGGCAAGAAATAATTAGCTAGAGATGTGCACAAACTTGCACGTTTGAGAGTCCGTTTGTTAAATTCCAATGAAGGTGGACTGGTGGTGATGAATGGAGCAGAATTGTCATTAGTGTCTGAGGTGAAGGAGAAACAAGACCAGGACCCCATTTTGCTTTAATTAAAGGTGAATGTTCATAAGCAGAAAGTGATGACTTTGAACAAGGGGGAGATGGTCTATTAAGATATTAAGGTAGATTGTGTATACCAAAGGTGGATGAGCTCCAAGAGAGGATCATGGAGAAAGCTCATAGCTCTAGATATTCGATCCATCCTGATTCCACAAAGATGTACCGTGACTTGAGAGAAGTCGATTGGTGGAGTAGTATGAAGATGTGTATTGCAGAGTTCATTGCTAAGTGCCCGAATTGCCAACAAGTCAAGGTAGAACACCAAAGGCCCGGTGGTATGGCTCAAAATATAGATATTCTGGAATGGAAGTGGAAGATGATCTATATGGATTTCATTACTGGTTTGCCACGATCTCGTCGGCAGCATAATTCGATTTGGGTGATTGTAGATCGGATGACTAAATCAACCCATTTCATGCCGGTAAAGACTACCTATTCAACAAAAGATTATGCCAGATTATAGTTAAGAGATAGTCAGAGTTCATGTGTCTATCTATTCAGATAGAGGTGCACAATTCACCGCACAATTTTGGAAGTCTTTCGAGGAAGGTTTGGGTTCAAAGGTGAACCTTAGTACCACTTTCCATCCTCAGACTGATGGTCAAGCAGAGCGTACTATTCAGACTTTAGAGAATATGTTGAGTGCTTGTGTGATCGATTTCAAAGATAGTTGGGATGATCACTTACCTCTCCTTATAAATCTATTTATGGGAGAAGATGTAGGTCTCCTATTGGATGGTTTGAGGTTGGTGAAGCTGGGTTGATAGGACCAGACTTGGTTCATCAAGCGATGGAGAAAGTGAAGACCATTCAAGAGAGGTTGAAAACAACGCAAAGTCGTCAAAAATCCTATACAAATGTTAGGAGAAGAGACTTGGAGTTTGAGGTGGATGATTGGGTTTACTTGAAGGTTTCACCCATGAAGGGTGTTATGAGATTTGGTAAGAATGAGAATATTAATCTCTGGTATATTGGTCCTTACAGGATATCCAAGAGAATTGACAATGTAGCTTATGAGTTGGAGCTACCGTCAGAGTAGCAGCAGTCCATCCGGTGTTTTACATTTCTATGTTGAAGAAGTGTATAGACGATTCTTCACATATTATACCTACTGAGAATATCAGTATCAAGAACAACCTATCTTATAAGGAGGTACTCATTAAGATTCTTGATCGTCAGGTTCGCAAGTTTAGAACCAATGAGGTTGCATCAATTAAGGTCTTGTGGAGGAATCAGTTTGTTAAGGAAGATACTACGGAGGCTGAGAATGATATGAAGACTAGATACCCACATCTACTTTCTTCTGGAGATATTCCAAACTAAGGTACTAATTCTTTTCTTGGTACTCTTTTAATTAAAAGGCTAAGTGGTGTTAAATTGCATGTTGGGTGTTTGAGTTGGGTGTTGATGTTTCCACCCTTATTTCTATTTAGAGTTTCTCATTTGAGGACGAATGTTTCCAAGGAGGAGATATTGTAACACCTCGGTCTTAGAAAGAGCCAAATTTAGAAAGAGCAAAATTAGAAAGAGCTAAATTGAGATTGGTACAAGTTACTCTTCAATTATTAATTTTGGGTCAAATTCAAACAACCATAACTTTCGACACATGATGCGTTAGGTGGCCCATTAGGTATTAAATCAAAGGTCGTTGAGTCTTCTTTCCAACACCACCGAGTTTGCTAAATTCTGAGTTCAGATGAAGGAGATATGCCCGCTTGAGTGCAACCTATCTAGTTAAAGTAATTCATCCATTTTAAGGAGGGGTATTTTAGTCTTTTCCTTACCCCACTAAGCCCAATTTTTTTTCACTCTTTTAGGGGTCTAAACTGATTGGAATCAGTTTTAGTCATTCCAAAAAGATCTTAGGGTTTGTTTAGAGAGAAGTTCAAGAGGAGAAAAAGAAGATTCTTGCAAGCTTTGAGGATTTTCACCTAGAACTTGATTCTTTCGAGGTATGTAAGTTTTCAAAGTGATGGGTTTGTTCACCCTCACGCCAATCATGAGTTTCTTTTATGAATATGTCCATGAGATTGAGTATATTGAGAATCTTGTTGAGCTCTTGCAGTTTTGTGCTTTATTATTTAATAATGGAGTTTTAAATGAGTGTTGTTCTTGGTTGGTTTTGAGTGGATTTCATTGTAATTATGTTAGGTTTAAGAATCCAAATGAGTTTGGGAGGAAATTGTTTGATTCTAGATTAGTTAGGCCTTGAATTGAGCAAGAAAAATTCGTTGGATTTTTCTGGGCAAAGGGTGGGGCGGTGCACCACCGAGGCACCAAGAGGGCAGGTGCCCCGTGTCTGCAGTGTGCCACAAAAAGGCTTGAGAAGTTTAGGGGCTAGCGCCCTGCGCCACAAATGCGCCAGGGTCGCCTGCCTCCGTCTCTCTTCCGTCTTTCATGCCGTCTAAGTTCTTTTTAATCGTGTCTTTGCTCTCTTCTTAAGTATTACTATCTAAAACTTCATTAATCATTGAGAGATCCTATATATCCTAATCATAACTCTTGCATTCACATTTCCAATTTCAAGGTAGAGTTAAGAGTAAAGTTCAAGAGAGTCCTTTGGATCATTTTGAGAAGTCTTCTACAATTGTTTATAACTTATTTTAAGACTTAGTAAATGAGAATGAGGAGAGTTTGAGTTTATATTTCAAAATGAGTATGAGGGGACTAAGTATTCCCAAGTATGCAACACTTTTACATTTAAAACGAGAAGAAACCTTGATTTTTAAACAAGTTCACGAGGAGTTTGAGAATTTTCTCTTTTAAGAGTACCTTTTGAGTAATAATCTTAAGTTGAGGATGAGTTATGTTTTTAAACATATGAGCATGCGTTGTTTAAATTGTAGGAATCAGTATTGAGCACCAATATGGGGATGAGTTCAAAAAACTCAAAATCCTCATAAACCATGTATGCCAACATAGTAAAGGGTCATACTTTTTAGACGATTTCTTATTGCTTTTAAGCATATCTTAGTGGATTCACTTAGTTGAGGATGTCTTATACTCTGACAAGGTATATAATAGTTTTGGCAGTGTGGACGAGATGTTGTATCATCATCTAGCACATAGTGATGGTTGTCAGTTAAATATTCTCCCAAATAAGAGTAAAATTTTTATTGATGTATTTTTATGTACATTTGAGTTATTATCTACTATTCTAAAATCTTTGTATATATATATTGCATCTTTATTGTTGCATTATTATTGAGTTAAGTTGAGATGAGTCAAGGTAAGTATGTTCTCCTTTTTATCAGTTCAGTTGTGTATCTCCTTGTTTAGTATTCCGCTTACATGCCCGTACATTCAATGTACTGACGCTATTTGGCCTTCATGATGTAGATACAAGTATTCAGTATCATCAACTGACGCTCCATTGATCCAGTCGCATTCTAGCTAACTTTGGTGAGCCTCCTTGCTTTTTGGAGGGCTTCACATTAGAGTTCAGTTCAGTTTTGTTTTGTTAGGATGTCGTGGTTCTTGTCCAGACTTCCATCATAATATTTTAGAGGCTTCATAGACAATAGTATTTTGAGGAGTCTTTTTTCCAGTTTCTTGTTGATGTTTATAGACTTTGAGTTGAACAATTATGTTCATTTGAGTAGTTCACACCATTTGAGTCAAACTACTTTATTTATGAGGTTTTATGAGTTAATATTCGCTATTGTATTCCTATGTCATTGAGTAAGTCTTGCGTTGAGTATTGAGCCCGGTCAAGGGTTCGCTTGGGACCCATAATGATTCTCGAGTGCCGGTCACGTCCAGGGTGTAGGCTCGGGGCGTGACATGAATGAATACAATCAATTACTTTTGAAATTGTAACTGATGAGAACTTTAAGTGATATGTTTCTTTTTTAAAAATATTCTCTCCCAAGATTTTCTCCTTTCTGCTATTAAATAATTGCATTCTTTCAAATCAAATAAATAAAAAATACATAAATAAGAAGAATAACAAACTAAAATATTGACATTTTTAATAGATATTGAAAATATTGATAAGAGGTTTCATTAAATGTTAAAATATTGGCATTTTGAAAAAAATTCCCTTTTAAATTTGATTGGTGAATACAAGTACTTCGTATTTTTATATAGAGAAAATTTCAGAAATAGAAAAGATAATAGACATTATAAGTCCCTATAACTATAATTTTGGTAATTGTGTCCTATAACTATAGTTTTGTTTGCTATGAAAGCTGCGGTTTGTATATTTTGCTTGCCAATTTGTATATTTCGTTTGCAAATATACAAACATGGCAAGTGTATATAAATGGAGGTTGCGGTTTGTATATTTTGTTTGTCTGTTTGTATATTTCGCTTTCAAATATACAAATAAGGTAAGTATATACAAATTATGTATTTATACATTTAGGAATTTTTCAGAACTTCGTTTGTATACTTTGCTTGCCAATATACAAACAATGTAATTTATTATGATTTTATCATAAATCATATACAAATAGCTAGAGTAAGAATATGCAAATGCTGGAGTTATACAACTGAGATCTAATTATACAAATTTTGAATTTAAATAATCAGGAACCAAATTTTGCAAATTTGTAGATACGAATTAAGAATAATCGAAACTATAGCTATATTATATAATATACTCTAGATGTTTGCCATTTTGTGTAATTTTTCCATTTATTTATTGGGCATAGTTACATATTATTTAGTCGGTTAATTTTTACTTGTTCATTTTTCTAAAAATAGATTTTTATTTGACTTGTTATTATTAAAATGTCAAGTGAGGACAATTTGTTTTATGTTTTATTTTTAATATTAAATACTTATTCTCCAAATTATTTTTCAAGACTTAGTATTAAATATTAATTAATAGGAGTAATGTGATAAAATAGTCATTTCAATCATTATTTTCTTAATGGATAAATGTGACAAGTAAAATTGAACGAGGGATATATAGTTTAAAGTTATACTGAGAAATAATTTGTGGAAAGAAATAAATAATGAGAAGAACCAATAATAGAATGAACGAAAATGTGATCCTCCAATTTGTTGGGATTTTATGTGAAAACAATTCACATCAATTAGTTATAATTAATAACATAAACAAATGTTTTTTTTAAATTTAAATCTTATATTAAAAAAATTCTCTTTCACTTGTTCATTTTAGCAAATTAAGAAAAGAATATTATTTTCGTATAATATTATTTTTTATGGAGATTTTGGTTTTGCAAATTGGGCTAATCAAATTAAATGAACAGCAAGAATAAAATAGAAAATTATGTGGTATAACAAATATGTGTTATGTATTTATTATGTGTAACTATATTCTTAAAAAGATACATAATATAATTATACTTCACTTTTTCTAGCATCTTTCTCAATCTTGCTCGCTTCCCTCTTCCCACTCTCTCCCTCCTTCCCTCTTTTTAAGCTTATTTTTTAAATATATATTTTATTTTGTGTGTTTGTATCAGTTGTATATCTGTTCTTTTTCTTTTTATAACTTTATTTCTTATATTTTATTTTGTGTATTTGTATCAATTGTATTTGCTCTCTCGCTCTGTATCTATCATTTTATTTATTGTATTTTATTTTGTGTGTTTATATCAATGGTATATTTGATCTCTCTCTCTCCATCTATAACTTTATCTCTTGCATTTTATTTTGTGTGTTTGTATTAACTGTATAATTTCTCTCCCTCTCCATTTCCCTCGCTCTCTGTTTCTCTCTCTCCACATCTATTACATTTTACTTGTATTTTATTTTGTGCGTTTGTTTTAACTATGTATGTTTTTTTTCATCTCAATGTCTCTCTCTCCTTTTTAGCATGTTTTCGTATATTTTGCTTTATGATTTTGTATCAATTGTATATTTGTTCTTTCTCTCCCCCCCTCTCTCTCTCTCACACACACTCACTGCCTCACTCCCTTTAAAAAAAATTGTATTTTATTTTACGTTTGTATTAATTGTATATTTTGTGTGTCTCTCTCCCTTTATAGCCTTTTTTCTTGTATTTTTTTTATGTGTTTGTATCAATTATATGTTTTTTTTGTCTCATTCTCCCTATATAGCCTTTTATCTTGTGTTTTTGCTTCGTGCGTTTACTTCAATAATATATTGTTTTTTCTCTTTCTCACGCTCTCTCCCTTTATAATATTTTTATTTTCTTTGTGTAGTTATGTCAATTGTATATTTGTGATATTCTTTCCCCTCCCTTTATAACCTTTTTCCTAATGTGTTCTTTGTATTTGTATCAATTGTATAATATTTTTTTACTCTCTCATTGACTCTCTTCCCTTTTAGTATTTTTTTCTTGTATTTTGTTTTGTGTATTTATATCAATTATATATTTGCTTTCTTCCTCTCTTCCTATCCTCTATAACGTTTTTCTTATATTTTGCTTTGTGTGTTTGTATCATTTATATATTTTCTCTTCCTCATCCTCTTGCCGCCTCTCTTCTATTTAGCATTATATATATATATATATTTGGCTTTGTTTATTTGTATCAATTGTATAATCTCCTCTTCTTTCTCTCCCACTATAGCCTTTTGTCTTGTATTTTTGCTTTGTGCTTTACTTCAATTGTATATTTTCTCTCTTTCTCATTGTGTATAAAATTTTTTGTTGTAATTTGCATTGTATATTTGTGTCAACTGTACACTCACGATATCTCTTTTCCACTCCCCTTATAATCTTTTGTATTTTTCTTTGTGTATTTGTATCAATTGTTTATTTGCTCTCTCCATCTACTCTATAACTTCTTTCTTATATTTTTCTTTGTGTATTTCTGTCAATTATATATTTTCTCTCCCTCTTCCTCTCACGGCCTCTCTTCTTTTTACCCCTTTTTTTGTATGTTGTTTTGTTTGTTTGTATCAATTATATAACTTTTCCCTTTTTGTCTCCCTCTATAGAATTTTATCTAGTATTTTTGTTTTGTGTATTTAGTTTAATGGTATACTTTCTCTCTTTTTCACTGGCTTTCTCCCTTCATAAGTTTTTTCTTGTAATTTGCTTTGTGTATTTGTGTCAATTGTATATTTGTGATATATCTTTCCCTCTCCATGTGTAACCTTTTTTCTTATGTTTTTCTTTATGTGTTTTGTGTATTTGTATTAATTGTATATTTTCTCTGTTCCTCTCCTCTATAATCTTTTTCTTATATTTTGCTTTGTGTGTATGTAGCAATTATATATTTTATCTCCCTCTTCCACTCGCTGCCTCTTTTCTTTTTAGCCTTTCTTCTTTCTAGTTTGCTTTGTTTGTTTGTATCAATTGTATAACCTTCCTGTCTTTCTCTCCCTGTATATAATTTTATCTAGTATTTTTGTTTTGTGAGTTACTTCAATTAATACTTTCTCATTTGAATATACACTTTACCAAACGACTTTTAAAGAATTATCAAAAAATCATATGTTACTGTGAAATTTGTATTTCAAAATATGTATTAGTTGTCAAAATATATAGACCCCTTAAACAATCGATGCATTTCTATGTGTGTGGTGTGTGTATGACCAATGAGATTTACACTCTGACATTAGTAAGGTATATTCGGGTTTATGTCTCTGTTAAAGCATTGTCGATACTGCACCTACTAGAATATGACACTTATATATAGACCAAACCTAGTAGAATTTAAAAAAGACAATAATTAATTAATAATAAGTTATGTTTTTGAAATTTATCCAATTAAATAAGTTTAAACAAGTTATATGATCATGTAAGAGTCCACATAAATTGGGTGTGGTGATTAGAGATGTATGAGGAAGACTTGTGGTTATAAAATCAACATCCTTATAACAATGTTTGAGAAAACATAAGTATGTTGTAAGGATGTCACTTGTTATGTGTGGTTATACAATCAACATCCTTAGAATAGGCATGTGATCATGTATGAGTCTACATAAATTGGGGTGACAATCAACAATTTGTGGTTGAACAACATGTGGTCATCCTCACAACATACTTACTCTTTCTCAAACATTGTTCTAAGGATGTTGATTGTATAATCACAAGTCTTCGTCATACATCTCTAATCACCATACCCAATTTATGTGGACTCTTACATGATCATATGACTTGGTACAGATTCTCACAAGGTTGATTAGGATTGTGATCACTTAAATACTCATCCTCCACATTCTCTACTAATGAAGTAAGGACAGCCACACCTTTCAAATTTGCCTTTAAGGCATTGAGAACTGTATCCTTCACTTCGTCCACATATCGCTTTAATGTTGCCAAGTAATTTTTTTTTGTCTCACGGATAGTAGGTGTGATGTATGGGTGCACAACCTATAAAACAATATATACAAATATTATATGGCATTCACCAATTTATAAATATTGCTAAATAATGATAAATAAACTTTGTACCTTTGTACTTAAATGGATCACCTTCGATAATATTATCGTTTTTTGCGATGTTCCATCAAAGTAAACGGGGAATGGGTAAAGGAGAATTCAAGGACTTTTTGGTATACTTTCTAAGATGAGGAAAAGCCTCATATATCGAAATCTGAAATTAATAGAAGAACAAATAAATAAATAGAGACTAAAATACTACACAAATATATGTGAATTTATCATAAATCAACTACATAATTTATAAGAAGTACCAAAAATGCCCAGGAAAAGCCATACAGAGCATACAATGCATTTCCTCTTTCATTAAACAGTTCACTATGCTTCTTCAAATTGATTTTATTCTTCAGCTATGGCAATGTTAAATTAAAACTATCTTTCCCCCACATATAACTATTAAAGAAATCTAAATCATCCACCATCTTAATGTGGCTTGGATCCATAATTTTAGATCGATCATGGGCAAGCAATATCGTGTGGACGAACAAAACCAACGAGCACTTCAACTTCTGCTCCTTACTAAACTTGGAACCCTTGATCAAATGCATCAACTTTGTAGCACTAATAGACTTATTCTTAGTCACCTTGTAGTAAATTTCTCTCCCTTTTCAAAAACTTTTTTTCAATTTTGCATCACGGGGGTATGCTGAGCAATTCAGCCCTGTAATTAATGCAAATTCTCTTAAGCCAAAACAAGCAGCCTTTTCATTCACACAAAACTAAATTTCATGTGATTTTTTTTATCACTTTTCACACGTCGCAACAACATATAATGGACCATTTATCCATTAAAGTTGAAATGTTCTGGAATATGCCTCAAGTGTCCAAAACAAGTACCTTTAAAATCATCATAAATATTTTCTTGAACTAGAAGATTTATTAAATCACGATAAATAGTCATCCTTGCTCTAACATAAATTTTTTCTGGAAATGATACTACTTCATCTATCCATGTCTTTAAATCTACGACTTACTAGAAATGTCTTTTGCACAAATTGGCAAAGACAAGGGATCTTCATCCTCGTCACTAGTTTGGGTATCTCTACTATTCTCATCTTCACTGTCACTTTTATCATTACTAGATTCAACATCATCACTAGACTGGACACTACTGTCCTGGTAGTTGTCAATCTCGGCCATTGTATCAGAATCAGAGTTTGACTCCTGTTCTTCCACAATAATCTTTTTCTTTTTTGAAACTTTGGAAACTTCTTCAGCCTTTCTTTTCTTATTTTTAGAAGCATTAGGACCAGATCATTTAATGATGCCGCCTCTAGTTTTAGCCATACTGTACTATATACAAGCAAAAATAATTTTTTCATATCAAAATATCAACCACCAGTCTATTAGCACAATCAAAACTTACATTTAAAACACATGCAAAAGAAGTAGCAGTTCAAGCAGAAATCGACAGTAAAATCGCAAACATAAAACTCAAAAATCGATCAAAATATAGTAAAAGTTTTCAAATCGCTAACATAAGACTTTCAAAATTTTTCTATGCATTATCCAAATCAAAACGTCATTAACAATACCGAATCAGAAACATAAACTAAAAAAGTCAGATTTTCAAAAGTTAGTTTCAAGAGTTTAAGCAAAAATCTAAACTTCACTACACTACCACAATTAAAAAATAAATCAAATAGGACTAAAAGTTACTGAAAATATGATGACGAAACTTACCTGAGAGGAAGAAGATTGAACAAGATTTAACTGAACTTGGGGAAGAAGATTGAACAAAATAGACCTGATTCACTTAGTTTGAAATCTTCAGGAACTATTATGGGATCTTACGTTTGCTTATGGTTTCAAGAATAGAAGATTGGAAAGGTTGGTTCTTGGAGAAAGGTGTTTTATGGAGGTTTACGAAATCGATAAAGCTGGTATATGGAAGATCAAAAGTCACATTGAAGAACAAAGTTTTGAAGTTTCATTAGAAAAAGGGTTTTCTGATAACCCAATATATTAATTTTATTTTTATATTGGAATTGTACTTTATTTTTGGAGGGATTAAATTTATTTAATATTTGAAGTGTTGGGAAATAAAATGATTTTTCAAAACTTGTATTTTACCCCCAAGTTTTTAAAGTGTTTAAAAGACCCTTGACCCCACAAGCCAAGCCCAGTTTTTGACTTTTTCTTAAAGTAAACCTACAAAATAAATCAAAAAGAAATGGGGTGGCTATGGACTAAATTAAGTTATATTTGTGGGCACAACACCAAATCTTCTCGAGTAATATTCTCTCTCTCTCTCTCATTATCTCTCTGTCCTTTAAGCATTTTTTTGTATTTATATGAATTGTATATTTTCTCTCTCCCTCTCCTCTATAATCTTTTTCTTATCTTTTGCTTTTTGTGTTTATATCAATAATATATTTTCTCTTCCTCTTCTCTCTTTTTTCTTAGCTATTTTTAAATATATATTTTTCTTTGTTTGTTTGTACCAATTGTATAACCTCTCCCTCTTTCTCTCCCTCTATAACATTTTATCTAGAATTTTTATTTTGTGCATTTACTTCAATTCTATACTTTCTCTCTTTCTCATTGCATCTCTCCCAGAGGAGAATCTAAGATTTTCATTCTGGGTGTTCAAAAAATAAAACTATAAACATGTGAATAAGTCAACAAAATACAATTCAAAGGAAGTACTAGTATATAATTTATAAGTACGAAAAGTTAGTTCTGTTAGCAGAGACCTTATAGCACGTTTGAATTTTTTTGGGTTTAAATCTACTCTTTTATTTAAAAAAAATGTGAAAGATTTGTCCTGAAACTAAATGAAGGAAGGTAAAAAATTAAAATGACCACAATGGGATTTGAACGTTGGAGGTGAGGGCCAATCTAAAAGGAGATCTACCACTATGCTACATCTTACTTCTTATTCATAAGGGGGTTTAAAATTATTATATCAACATAAATTCAGAAAATTTACCTTATATATATAGTGTAATTTTTTGCCGAGGGGGTTCGACTTTATCCAATTCTAAGTGTGGGCGGTCACTAACAAGTATAAACCCAAATAAGAGTTAGGGTCGATCCCACATAGAGTGATACATTAAAGAATTCAATCAATAAGTGAAATCGTGTTCTAATCATTTGTAGAAGTAGGAGTTTCGTAACACTAAAGTAAATCACAAAATTTGAATGACTAATATCAAATGGGGAGAATTTGGGTAACCAATATACGATTACTAAAAACGGAAGTAAGCAAGTATAGAGAGTTTCTTGGGAATGTGATAAGTTGAATGTTAATTTTTGTGTAATGGGTGATTACGAGTTACTTAAAGTTGTTGAATATTAGTGGGTAGGCTAGGTTTTTAGTGTAATAGCCATTTCTCAATCAACTATAGCGATTCAAGTGAGTTTTTTCGAACCTCACAAGCAAAACACAATCGACAATCCACAACCTTAATCAATCCACTCCTTCGAGCTAGATTTGCAAGATTGCAAACAAACCCACTTTCTCAAGCTAGATTCAAAATAATGCAATCAAAGCGGTCATCAACTAATAATTCGACACTAACACTTCTTTCTCAAGCAAGTATCGAGTTCTAAGCTAGAGTTACATTTGCAACTACAATTCATCAATTAAATTATGAACAATTAATTAAAACCACATCAAATGAACAATAAAATCAGTAACCCAAAACACCCATTAGCTAATTAACAAATTCAACTACATAATCACACCCCCAAGAATGAAGGTTTTAGCCAAACATAATAAAGAACAAGATATCGTTACCAACTAAGTTTTCCATCAGCTTTGGTAACGATCCACAAGTCTCCAAATGAACAAATTAAAGCTAAAAGTCTCAAAATCTCTAAATCCTTGCTCAAGTGTGTAAAAAAGATAAAAAAACCCAGCAATGAACAATGGGGGAAATGTTTTAGAATTGTTCAGATCTCTTCTCTTCTTTTGAAAAATAACATTTATACTTTCCTAGAATTTCAGCGTCGGAGTCACTCAGCGAAGTAAGTCGGGCTCGCCGACCTAATCGGTGATGCGCCGAGTGCTCCCTTTCTCGTCTTTTTGGCGTGTCTTCCCACCAACTTGTTCTGTAACTTTTGGTGATTGAGATCGGCATCGCCGATCAGCTCGGCGCGTTGCTAAACTCCTCATCTGCTCGCCAAGTTGGTCTTCTCCATGGGCTTGCATGCTGGAACATTGGGTGAGGTGAAGGTCCGCTCGGTGACTCACCGAATGGCTTTGGCAAGGCCCAACTTTGCTTTCCTTCAACTTCTTCAGCTTTTACGTTCCTTTATGCCTCGTAGTGTCCTTGCCTTGCTCTTTTGCCTTTATTGCTGCATATTGACATTTTAACATCAGTTATGAGCATAAAATAGGCATTGAGGCACTAATTTCCTGAATATCAAGCCCTAAATGAGTTGAAATCCCTGACTCATAAGTGAACCCCTGAAGACCACGTGGGTCCACCCTTGATCTCTCCTATCATAAGTTTTTTTTCTTGTGATTAAGTTGGACTCCTATCAATTATTATGAGATTTAATATAATTTAGGGATTGATGTAAACATAAAGTCGAGGGATTGTTACAATTTTTGGATAATAGTTTACCTGGATTACATTTTTCAAAACCAACAATTTTACACATTATATTGATTGATGCAATTTAACATGTAATTCCTTCATATCAACACCTAAAAAATAACAAAAATAAAATTTCAAATTCTCAGGCAACAACAGAGTATGGGTTATTTGTACAATTCATAGTGTTACATCTAATTATTAAGTAGGCGTTTGGCCATGTGATACCATATCACGATATGGTATCGTGAGATGGAATCAACATTTGGACATGCGATTTTACACTGATTCCATCTCATGATTCCATATCATGAGATGTGATTCCATATTCTCCAAAAACCATGATATGGAGTTATATGAGAATTCCATATCATGATTTAAGATATTTTAATATAAAAATTGATCCACAAGTTTATATTTTGTTAAAATAACCCCACATTTATATCTACTAACCATTTATTTCTTATGTAAATAAAATATATAATCACATCATTACATTTTAAAATTTATTATTCTCACCGACATAAAATTTATTATTCTCACCAATTGTCACGACGCAGACTGTCGTGAGTGGCACCCACTCTAACCCTCCGGTGGGAGAACCAAAACTACATCCCAACTAATCAACTTAACCAAAGTAATACACATTTAAAGCTACGGAAGCAGGTTTAAATAACAACAAAAATGAAGTTCCCATAAACTCCAAATGTTTAAACAATTAACTAACCAAACTAATGCGGAAGAACAACCCCTAGAACCTGAAAGTCAATGTGCCAAAACTCTACTAATGACAAATCTAAGAACAAGGGGTACAACCCTGAAACTAAACAACACCTTAAACAAAAGTCTGAGTCCGAAAAGAGTGGACTTAAACAAGGAAGATCCATGGCAGCCTAAAAGAACTGGTTCACCTTTGAATTCGGTCACGCTCATTGGTCACCTAGCTGATGTCTATCAATAGCCACATGAAGATGCCCTGTACGTAACAAAGAAAGAGCAAGTGCAGTATCAGTACACAACCACAATGTACTGGTAGGATCACACGACTATCCCAATAAGTGAAACACATGTAAGTAACCACAACATTATAAAACAGACATATACCGAACATATATACATATATATATATACACACATAATATTAGTCATCTTTTCAGAATCAATGTAGCATCCCACATTCTTAATAATACACATTGATTATCAATTTAGAGCAACATCCAGTCTTCCAATATCAATCATCATTAGATATGAACGTAATCATCACAAATAGATACACAACACAATTCAATGGTCCTCTCACGAAACCCAATTCAATGGTCCTCTCATGGAAGCCACACCCAAACTGTTAGCATATCGGTACGTGGTATCCGATCTAATGTTTATGTCAGAACGTGGCAACTGACCTAATGTTTATGCCGGAGCGTGGCAGCCAATCCTATATTTATGCTGGAACGTGGCAACCGATCCCAGTTAGTGTGCCGTAACATGGCAGCCGATCCCATTCAACAAACCACAATCACAATCACAATGTATATTCTCATAATCATACAACAAGAGGTGNACACCCAAACTGTTAGCATATCCGTACGTGGTATCCGATCTAATGTTTATGTCAGAACGTGGCAACTGATCTAATGTTTATGCTGGAGCGTGGCAGCCAATCCTATATTTATGCTGGAACGTGGCAACCGATCCCAGTTAGTGTGCCGTAACATGGCAGCCGATCCCATTCAACAAACCACAATCACAATCACAATGTATATTCTCATAATCATACAACAAGAGGTGATTCATGATATACAATTATTCAATTATCCTCATTTACGATTAGAGTGATCAATAATGCAACATTCGCATCCATACATGCATTATAATGAGCAATTACAAACATATATAACACCAACATGAAATCACAACCATCACCTACCTCGAACAAAGCTTGAATCCCCTAAGAAACTTGATTCTTCCCTTTCCGGATTCATTCCGCTTGTTCTTGGTCTACAAACAATAATTATAATACTGGAATCAATAAATAATCACTAATTACCCGAATTACTAACTATTATATGAACCCTAGATCAAACCCATGATCCCAACTATCCAAATTAGGGTTGTTTCCATCATAGAATCTATAACAAAACCCTCTCCAATCAATATTCAGCCTTTCTATTACGTTCTATGGATCGAAAAATGGATTTGGGGAGTGAAAAGCTTACCTTTAGTCTCAAGAATGGTGAAAAACGAGTAGGAGTCGCCTGGGGTTTGTTCCTTAGCTCTAAAAATTGAAAAGTGCCAAATAAGGTCGTTTAGGGGTTTATTTACAACTTTAAGTCGCGTCTAGCATTCTAAAACGGACCCATCCCGCTACAGCTGCCCCGCTCTGGCGGCACCAATCTCGCTCTGGCAGCCTACACGAAGACATAATGTTACCCGTTCACGCTAAGATCATCTTTGGGAGTTCTAATCGCCCAAATTCGATTCCGTAAAGTCGTACGGGTTCCTTAACGTCTTAGCTATCTACTCATGTGGTACAAATCATAATTATATCTCTCATTAATTATCAGATTTTCCTAAACCTTAATGAGTTCGATTTCGTCCAAATCTGGACTTGGTTGGGAAATTCCAAGTTATTACGAAAAAGTTTTTTGGCCCCAATTCTTTCTTCATTGGCTTTTTCCTAACTACGAAATCAGGTCGTTACACCAACATATAGTCACTTTAACTCACACCAACCGATTGTTGAGTAGTATATTTGTTCTGTTCATTTGCTCCTACACTTAATTTATTACTTCTACCATTTTGTATTTATTACAACTATAGTTATATCTATTTGAACATTGAGTGAAATGTCTTCTCTTCATTTACTCTAACAAATTGATATGAAAGTTAGGTTGGATAGGCTTAAATGCATAATTATTTATACCCAACCATAAAGACTAGTACCCTACAATTTATGTTCAATATTTTTTATTAAATTAAAGTTAGATGAAATAATTACTTAAGTGGAGAAAAAATAGCTTTGTAATAATTTATTATGCGATTTTATAATTTTTGTTTGTTTGGTAAGATTGAATAAACAATGGGGGATATTTTAATAGTTTTACAACTTACATGATTTTTATGTTTATGAGAAAATATACAACACAAAAATTCCATATCACATGTTCAAACAAAACTTCAATCTAATCTCATAATTCCATACGATGATACCATATCATGATTCCATATCGCATGGCCAAATGGGCCCTAAGGGCCCTAAGAGTCTACCTCCTTCTATTTAACTTCAAATTATGAATTACATACCTTTCTTTAACTTACGAATTGAACTACATATCTAGATAATACCATTCAATTTAAATATAAACGTAAAAAGAAATATAACAGAAAAAAATCAGATGAAGTATTCAGAGTTGTTATATTCACTGATGACAATGATATTATTGAAAAATACAAGCCTCCTTCACATGCAGAGAGATTCAAAGTATTATATTATATTCAAACATTTATCAGGTTTGATTTTTTATGATTTAACTAAATTATTTTTTGTACACATTTTTCAGGATCAAGACTTAAATGATAACCAAATTAGTCTTGACGATCATAAATTCATAGTTATTTTACAACATATTATTAATATTCTTACATTGTCCATTCATTTAATGAATAGAAACACAATGGTCCTTCAAAACTAAGTTTAAAAATCTCTACTTTTTATATATATAGGATTTCATTGAAGGTACATTGATCACTATCGCATAGACACCTAACACGATAAAGAAAATTGATGTCTCAATAGTTGCTGAAGAAGATCTTACCTCACAGTTGTCAGGAAATAATTTCAAGAATGTTTAAGAAGAAAAAGACAACCTAAAGAATTGCAAGAAGGAACAATAGTTGAGAACTCAAGAACTTTATAATTAGTTATTTTTGTATATAGATTAGTTATGAACATCATGTGTGCTATCTTTCATGGTTTATCATGTTATTAACTTATCACAATTATTTATTTTGATATTTTCTAATTAATGGACAAAATGTTAGAATCTTTTTAACATTTCGTATGATTTAAGAAACATATATTATGTTTTTTTAAGAAAATGAAAAAGGGGATTGTAATATCTTAGAAGTTTGAAAGTCAAAAAGAAAATAAAAATACAGAATTTTGCTTGCGGGAAACTACGAGTCCAATCTATGGATCATTGGAAGTCCTATGAGTCGTAGAAAGGATTTCAAGTTTCTAAAGTTTGACCTACAGACAAACAGGATGAACCGTAAGAAGGTTCACGAGTCGTAGATGAATTTCTTAGGAATGATTCAGAGATTTGATTTAGGACCTCAAGTCTACGGAAGGTTTTGATGGGTTGTAGTTGGTTCTACGGACCATAAGAAGGTTCCATAGATGTGTTCCAGAATAAGTAATATTTTGGAGTGAAACTTGTGTTCTACGAATGAGGTCTATGGGCCGTAGATAGCTCGATGGACCAAAGAAAGGTCTCGTGGAAAATGATTGAATATTTGAATTTTTGAAGTTGGGTCTACGGTTGATCAGGACGAGCCGTTTAAAGACCTACAGACTGCAGGTCACAATCGTAGGGTTGTTCGGTAGTTATTTTAAAGGTTATCTAGGTCTTTTTCTATGCACCTTATGCCTATACTATGTCGTTTTACCCCTAATTCAAAGCACTATAAGTACTCTTCACACTTTTAAAGTTCTCCAAGTCTCTCGTTCAATCAAATTCCCAAATCCTCTCCAAGATTTTCTTCAAAAAATCTTCTCTCTATATTAAGGAAGAATAAGCTAGGGTTCTTCAAGTTCAAGTTTCCCTTCTTTATCAACTGCTTAGGGTTTCAAGATCAATGTATGTAGGGAGTTCATCAATAGGTTTCATTCATCCATTGAGTCCCAAAATATTTTCCAATTCAATTTCCCTAAATTGGTTAGGTTTTCATTCAATTCCTCATGGGTTTTATTTATATGGATTTTAAGTTGTTGATTTTGATCATATTATGATTATTTAGGTTCATCATATGCTTTCCAATAAATTCCATGTGAACCCATGCATTGATTATGATTTTTGACTATGAACCCTAATTTGCATAAATTTAAAGAATAGTTATGAATCAATGAATGATATTTTCATGAACTTATGCATGATTTATGAAAAAGAACAGTCTATGATCTAGATAGCTTTAAGATAAGCATCGATTAATTGTGAAAGGATTTTCTCACCTATGTATGAATTATGAAAGAATTTCTCACATTAAGGGATCATGGTTTGGTGAAAGGTTTTCTTACTCATGCATGATTCAAGATTTAAAGAGATATTCTATGATGTCTTAACTTGGATTAGTAACTTAATTGTGCTTTTCCATGGATGATGATATGATTATGTTTATGACTATTCTATTGAAATTTTTACTTAGCACTGTTGAACAATGGCTGGAGCGCATGGAAAGAGTATTTAAGCAGTTGGAGTGTTCAAATGTTGCCAAATTTAATTATGCTATCTCACTATTACAAAAGAATGCTTACGATTGGTGGGTAAGTGTTCCAAATTCCAAGGTAAAACCTCATGTTCTTACTTGGGATGATTTTCTTAAGGAATTTCGTATGAAGTATGTCCCACATGCTTATTGTGATGCAAAGAATATGAGTTTTTGAATTTAAGGAAACGAGGCATGTCTATTGATGAGTATCAACATAAGTTTCCAGGAATCTCTTGTTATGCTGGAGGTATTATTAAAAGGAAAAAAAATAAGTGCAGGAGATTTGAAGATGGTTTGAATGATTCCATTAGAAAGAATGTGGCAATCCTGCAACATGAGAACTTTTGTAAATTAGTGGCTGCTGCTTCTACTTGGGAAAGACTTGATAAGAAAGAAACTAGTAGAAATAAAAGCAAATTCTGAAAGCCTAGATCAAATTTTGGAGGTCCATCCAACAGGGGAAGGTTTGATAATTCTGAGGCTGGTAGTGTTAAATGGTCAGCTCAACATAAGCAAAACAAATCAGATTTTTCTATAGCTAGCACTCCAAATTATGGCCAAGGCAAGCCTCACGTTCCCACTTGTGCACAATGTGGAAAGAATCATTATGGTTCTTGCAGGAGAGCTTCTGGTGCATGTTTCAATTATGGTAGCTTCGATCATAAAGTATAGGATTGTCCTAATCCTAATCATGTTCCTTCTTTGCGCACTGAAGGCTCAATTCATAATCCTTCTACTGATCCTACTCAAACCAATAGAGGCGCAAGAGCTATAATGTCAGGACCCGAGTCTACACTCTGGACGTGGCCGACACTCGAGAACCATTGTTGGTCTCCAAGCGAACCCTCATCCTGGCTGACTACAAGCGAAAGACTAACTCAAGCATACAAAAGCTTAAAATCTGAGTTAAATTCAATAAACTCAACTTTAAAGTAATCTGAACAATACTCAATAGACAACTCAGAGTTTGTAAAAATAACTCAAGGAAGATACATACTGAAAACTACTCAAATTTGTCTATCTATGAAGCCTCTACTATTACAGAAGGATATGGGGACTAGACCCATGACATCTCAAAACTACTAACTTTAAGATAAAGGTGAAGTACTCCGAAATATAAGAAGGCTCACCAAAGTTGTCTAGAACGGCAAGTGGTATCAACGAAGCTTCTGTTGATGACCCTGAATACCTGTAAAATGCCGTCAGTACATGGAATGCACGAGCATGTAAAGGTAATTCTAAAGCATAAACATAAGCTTGAGCTGATGGAAAGGAAACATACTTACCTCTTCTCAACACACTCAACTCAACTCAAAGAAACATAGTTCAACTCAACTCAGAGAAAATAGGGCTCAACTTAAGGGGAACATTGAACATGGCGATACAAAGATAAACTGATAAAAAAGAGAACATACTTACCTTGACTCATCTCAACTCAACACAAAATGAATGCAACAATAAAGATGCAATATATATATAGTTTTAAAACAGTAGATAATAACTCAAATTTACATAAAAATACATCAATAAACTAGTTATTCTTATATGAGTGATTCTTTAACAGACAACCATCACTATGAGCTACGTGATGATACAACGTCTCGCCTACACTGCCAGAACTGTCCTATACCTTGTCGGAGTATAATACATCCTCAACTAAGGAGATCCACTAAGCTATGCTTAAAAGAAATAAGGAACTGTCTAAAAAGTATGACCCTTTACCCATGTCGACATACATGGTTTACACAAATTTTGAGTTGTTTGAACTCATTCCATATCGATGCTCAATACTAATCCCAATAATATATATAAATCATGCTCATATTATTAAAAGCATAACTTATCTTCAACTTGAGATTATTACTCAAAAGGTTCTCTTAAAGGAGATAATGCTTAAAAACTCCTCATGAACTCATTTCAAAATCAAGGTTTCCTCTTATTTTAAATGTAAAAGTGTTACATACTTGGGAATACTTAGTCCTTTCATACTAATTTTGAAATATGAACTCAACTCTTGTCATTCTCATACTCATTTACTCAAGTCATAAAATAAGTTATAAACAATTGTAGAAGACTTCTCAAAATGACTCAAAAGGACTCCCTCGAACTTAATCTTAACTCTACCTTGAATTTAAAATGTGAATTCAAGAATTATGATTAGAATATATAGGATCTATCGATGATTTGTGAAGTCTTAGATAGTTATAATTAAGAAAAGAGAGAAGACACGATTTAAAGGAACTCAAATGGAATAAAAGACAGAAGAGAAACGGGGGCAGGTGACTCTGGAGAACTGCAGGAACGGGGCACCAACCCCCTTGGCGCCTCACTGGAGCGCCGCCCCACCCTGTGCCCTGAAAGGCCGACAAATTTTTCTTGTTCAATTCAAGGCCTAACTCATCTAGAATCGAACGATTTCCTCCCAAACTCAGTTGGATTCTTAAACCCAACATAATTACAATGAAATCAAATCAAAACCCACCAAGAACAACACTCACTCGCAAGACCCTCACCTCAAGAACTCAATGAAACTCCATTATTAAAGAATGAAGAGCAAAACCTCAAGAACTCAACAAGAACCTCAATATTCTCAATCTCATGAACGAACTCATAAAGGAAACTCATGATTGGCATGAGGGTGAACAAACCCAACACTATGAAAAATTATATACCTGGTAAGAATCAAGTTCTTAGCGAAAATCCTCAAAGCTTGCAAGAATCTTGAACGTTCTTTTTTTTTCTCCTCTTGAAGTTCTCTCTAAACAAACGCTAATCTCTTTTTGAATGACTAAAGCTGATTACAATCAGTTTACACCCCTAAAAGAGTGAAAAAACGTTTGGACTTAGTGGAATAAGAAAAATACCAAAATACCCCTCCATAAAACGGATGAATTGCCTTAACTAGAAAGGCTGCACTCAAACAATCATATCTCATTCATCTAAACTCAGAATTTAGCAAACTTGGTGGAGTTGGAAAGAGGACTCAATGACCTTCATTTTTATACCTCATGTGTCACCTAACTCAGTGATGAAAGTTATGGTCATTTGAAGTTGACCCAAAACTCACAATTGTAGAGTAACTTGTACCAATCTCAATTTAGCTCTTTCTAAATTTGGCTCTTTCTAAGACTGAGGTGTTACAATATCTCCCCCTTGGGAATATTCATCTTCGAATGAGATCACTCTAAATATAAATGAGGGTGGAAACATCAACACCCAACTCAAACACCCAACATGCAATTTAACACAATTTAGCCTTTCAATTTAAAGAGTACCAATAAAAGAATTAGTACCTTATTTTGGTATCTCTGCAGAAGCAAAAAGATGTGTGTATATCTTCTTCATATCCTCCTCAGCCTCCCAAGTAGATTCCTCAACAAATTGATTCCTCTATTAGACCTTGACTGATGCAACCTCCTTGATTCTCAACTTGCGAACCTGACGATAATGAATCTGAACTAGTATCTCCTCATAAGATAGGTTGTCCTTAATACAAATATTCTTAATAGGTATAATAAGTGGCAGATTGCCCATACACTTCTACAACATATAAATGTGAAACACTGGATGGACTGCTGCTAACTCTGGCGGTAGCTCCAACTCATAAGCTACACTGTCGATTCTCTTGGATATCTTGTAAGGACCAATATACAGGGGACTGAGCTTCCCCTTTTTACCAAATCTCATAACACCCTTCATGGGTGAAACTTTCAAGTAAACCCAGTCATCCACTTCAAACTCCAAGTCTCTTATCCTAACATCTATATAGGATTTATGATGACTTTACGCAGTTTTCAACCTTGCTTGAATGGTCTTCACTCTCTCCATAGTTTGATAAACCAAGTCTGGTCCTATCAAACACACTTCACCAACCTAAAACCATCCTATAAGAGACCTACATATTCTTCCATAAAGGGCCTCATAAGGATCCATCTGGATGCTGGAGTGATAACTGTTGTTGTAAGCAACCTCTATGAGAGGTAAGTGATCATCCCAATTACCTTTGAAATCGATCACACAAGCCCTCAACATATCTGATACGCTCAAATTACACCTCCTTACAGAAGTATAAGCGATCGTTATCAAGTAAAGAACCCAACTTGTAGGTTGGGATCGATCTCACGAGGAAAATGGTTTAGACTTTACTTTAACTAACAATTATATTCAATTAGTCAAATTATTTCCAGAAACAGGTAATAAAAAGGGGGGTTGTTCTTGTGTGAAACAAATCGTAAGAACTTAATAAGTAATCAATAATCAAACTCAACTTTGGTTGTTATCAAGATAAGAGAAATAACTAGGGTATACGTGTTCCCTACAATCTCATAACGCAGTAATCCTAGTAATAGCAATCCTTTTCTAGTGTATTACATGCAAAGTGATAAGTTAGGTATCTCTAAATCCTTGGTACGGCATCTAGAGAATTTCACCCCGCACCTTGGTCCGGCTACGTGTGTATAATTTACTAACCCTTACCTTTACCTCATATTAGACATCATAATCGATGTTTGGCTTAGTTATTACTTCGCACCAATCGACACTAGCCTATTAGATAGTATCACACTAAATCTATGTTGATAATTCTTTTCTTGTTAATTACCTCCTTGGTCCGGCAAGTAGTAACAAGGCGAGTTCTAACGTTGGCCACCGTTAAAAAGACTTCTAAACGAAAGAATTATCAATGCATGCAAAATACTAGTCAAGAATTGCTTATTTACTATTCATACTTTGTTAATCGATCATGGTTCCCACAACCCTAGTTGTGGATTTAGTTACTCATATTAGCAAGAACACAATTCATAATTGTAGATGGAGAAATCATGAACTTACGTAAAGAGAATAATAAACCCAGAAAATTAACTTGAATTGCAAAGCCAAAATCTTCAAAACGAACTTGGAAATCAATAATTGCTAGAATTGCAAATTAATCTCCAAAGTTACAAAGTAAAACTAGAATAATAATGTCTAACACCCAAAAACGAGGTTTACATGTCCTATTTATAGAAAACAAATCCTAAATAAAAAAGGAAACAAATTAAGGAAAGTTTTGTTCAGGTACGCGTCTTCAATCCACGAGACTGACTTACGGATCGTTGATGGATCTATGGTCCGTAAGGCCCTTTCGTCACTCGGGACTTAGAAAATATTTCAGCTTCCAAAAATCAGCTTATCTGAAGCAAACGATGGACCAGCAGCACGGACCGTAGATCGACCTACTGTCCGTCAATCCCCTCCGTAGCTCCATACTTAGAATCTTCAAAAATCAGGTACTGGAACCCTCGCAGTCTCACTCTACGAATCAATAGTACGGTTCGTAGATCAATCTACGGACCATCAATGGGCACAGTCAGATTTCTCTGATTTTTCCTCAATACCATGCCTGCTGATCTACGGTCATAACCTACGGACCGTGAATGGACCTACGATCCGTAGATCACCTCCGTGGATGCCTTTTTCTGTATTTCCTTCAGCTGTCTCTAAACTTCCACGCCTGAAGACCTTTCCTGCAAAACATGATAAAAACACATAAAAACCAATATAAAATGGCCCTAGACACACACAACTTGTAAGTGAAATGTATTAGAAATACCGTAAACTCATGGTATATCAACACCCTCAACTTAAATTCGTTGTTTGTCCTCGAGCGACACACTACAACTCTAAACGACAGTTGTATAGAAGCAAGCATTTCTAAACTCAAGCAATCACGTGGCTCTCTACCTCCTCATTGTTCGGGTGCACATTCGTTCTCTTAGACTCGACAAGCCAACTCAAGTGGATCACATTATGACAAAGACCAACCAACTGACACACAATAGACACCTTCTCACTGTCACCCAGGTACCAACTTTCCAACGATGTAACTAGTGCCCTTACTTCAAACGAAATCCTCTTTTCGGAAAAATTTAATTTCATTCATGGTACAAGGATTTATTTAACACTCACGCTTAGAAGTAATTTCAAATACAGTTAGTGCTTACTACCATAAGCTTGCCCTTATTTTCACTGCTTAGACTCTCCAAACTAGACTCTAGGATCACTATAGGACTTTATTGGCTTGTAACGTAGGCTCAACGTCAGGTGTGGTACATTTGGGTACTGTTTAGTGACTTTCTGCCCTCCTTGTCATTACACTAGGCTTTTAACCTCTTTGTGCCCTATTTTTGTCAATTATTGCTTTACCTTCTTTCCCTTGATTTTCTTCAACCACGGATGTGACTTTAGACTTTGTAGCTCATTTTCCTTTTATTTTATTGTTCCTTTCGCTTTTAACAAGTCACATCCTTTCCTCACGTTTTCCCTTTCTTCTCTTTTTTTTTAATTTTATTTTATTATTATTTTTTATTTTTTATTTTCCCACTCTTTCATACCCATTTTTCTTTCAGTTTCCTCTTTCATAGCCACCCTCAACTTATGGATTTTCCATTAGTTGAGGTGCACAATACCCGATGTCAGGTCAGGGCCAAGATTGAAGTTACTTTTTACATTAGCCACCCTCAACTTAGGCTTTTGGCCTAAGTCAAAGTGCACATGTCCAAGGAGGGACCGGGGCCAACATAGTAGATTATGGGATAGTGAGTTCGGGGTTTTAGAAAGAAATGGTTTTTTTTTTTTTTTAGGCTCAAAGTTAGATCAAAGGGAACATTTATTTCATTTGGTTGAATCTTTCAAGGCAATTTGTGGATTTTTCAGCACAATGGCCAATGATCACTTCCTATCCTTTAGATTGAATTGTCTTAGTAGGACTAACCGGCAAGTTCTAGTTTTGCACAAAACTATTTGAACAGTCAATGATTCTCACCCACTCTTGGCACATAGTTTCATTATCAGATTATCAGATTACCCAGTTCAAGTTTCAGGTTTAATCATGCAATCAAGTCGATTGTTACTATGTCATACTCAGAGCCAACACAATCAACAAATTGTAGCCCACTTCTAACATACAACCCAGAATCTGACGGGTATCATTTTTCCTAAGCCATCATGCTTCATTCTGTATCATGCTTCTACACACACAATCCTAAGACATGCCGGTTCAACAAAAATTAAACAGTCTCTTGGGGGAAAAGAACACAGGCAAGAAAACCCCAAGACAGGATTCATGAGTTGGGTCTAATCGTAGCCTACTTCTAACATACAACCCAGAATCTGACGGGTATCATTTTTCCTAAGCCATCATGCTTCTACACACACAATCCTAAGACATGCCGGTTCAACAAAAATTAAACAGTCTCTTGGGGAAAAAGAACACAAGCAAGAAAACCCCAAGAGAGGATTCATGAGTTGGGTTACTCAGACTTCACCCTATCACTCATAATCCATTTACCCCACCCCCAACAAAAATAGATGCAATTGTCCACAATGCATACATAAACAGTAAAAGAAAATGGATTTGGGTGAAGCAAACCTGTGGCGCAAAGCGCCGGTGAATCATCAACAAGCAGGGGGGTCCGATTTCCCGGAGCTCTCTGGAACATCAGTGGGGGCACCCTCAGTAGTGCCTACCTCAACAATCTTAGCACCCTCAGTAGTGCTCTCTATCAACCGCTCCGCACCATCAGTGGTGCTCACAACGCCCCTCAAAATAGGTTGAACCTCTGCGACTAGGGCAGAGCTCGATGCCCCTGTAGCTCTCTTACGCACCCTCTGCTGGCGCAACTCTTCATCTGCAATCGAAGCCCTCCTAGCCTCCTTCTCCTGCCGACGTTGTCTTTTCTGAGCTTTCTCTTCCTCCGTGCGATGAGAGCGGTGCTGCTTGCTCTTGGCATGTGTCGGTGCAGGCCCCTCCTCGGTGATGCCACTGAATAGAGCATCTAGCACTGTATCATCAGCCAGCGCAGTAGGGGCAGCCTGAGGCTCAACTGAAGGTGCAGCAAGAATGGCATCAACGTCAGTCCGGAGGCTGGCTATGTCAGCCTGCAAAGCAGATAAATCTGTGGCCGGAGCTGATCGCTCGAGGACTCGCAACTCAAAGGCATCAAGGCGCTTATTAACAGCCTGGACCTTTCGATCCATCATCCCCTCCATCCTGCGCTCCATTCTAGCCTCGGACTCAGCAATTGACTTTTGCATCCACGACTATATGTGATGCAGCAGTGTGGCCATCTGTGCCTCTAACTTCTGTACTCTAGCCATCGGGACAACCGTCGCTCCTAACTGTGGTGTGGACCGGGAAGAGCTAGGAGCAATACTAGTTGCCTGAGAAGAGGAGCCTGGGACAGTGTCGATGTGGTCTGGGATAATGGGGTCACCGCCATGTGCCTGCCCCACAGTGTCTGCAAGATCGGAACCCAAAGGAGGTACCTCAATCTGGGGCTCTCTGCGAGATGCTGCCACATTGGCCTCATCTCCAATAAGGCTGATGCCCAATGCCCCTGTAGGGTGGACTAACCTGTCACAATGCCAGATCGGCACTCCAGAGTCCCTGCACAAATGAAAATTCTGACATGGGAAGGGGTAAGTAGTGGAGGTCCTGAAAGCTCTCTCGTGAATCTCTGCCAGCAGCATGCGGGCAAAGTCGATCTCTACTCCTGCTACTAATGCTGCAACCATCATTGCTCTGTCCCAAGTGACTTGATTGTCAGCTTTTGTAGGCGACACTCTGTTACGCACCAGCAGCCAGAAGAACTTGGCCACAAAAGTTAACGTGGCCTTCCGGATGCCTAACCGTGGAGCAGCGACCCATTCCACCCGCTCGCCATCCGCAACAATGTACCTGGCCAGCCATAATATAACGGCCTCTCGCTGCTCAGCATTCCTCTGAAAAGCGCCACTCCGCACAATATCCCAGCGGTAATCAAACTCTGAAGTGTTAGGAGACCAAGAGTGGCCCGTGGTAAGACCATAGAGAAAACGGCTAATGGTGGCGGGTGATATGTCCACCGGACACCCTCGAACCAAGGTGGAAGTGAGCGGAGCCTGAGCTAGTGGCTTTGACTGCTTGAAAATGGACCTGCGGAGAGTGGCAGCATATGAAGCATAGAACTCTCGGACAATTTCCTCGCTATACGTCCTTGGGTCTCGAGCCATCCAGTCACACTTGTGAAGTTTGAACAGCCGATGAATATCTGGCACAGTATGCAAGCTCTTCGTGAGGACTCTGCGCTCCTCTTGAATCAGTCGGACCATCNTAGAAAATATTTCAGCTTCCAAAAATCAGCTTCTCTGAAGCAAACG
This sequence comes from Solanum stenotomum, assembly GCF_019186545.1. Lineage (NCBI taxonomy): Eukaryota > Viridiplantae > Streptophyta > Magnoliopsida > Solanales > Solanaceae > Solanum > Solanum stenotomum. The sequence continues at coordinate 48,362,829 of NC_064289.1, read as the reverse complement.
ACGGACCAGCAGCAAGGACCGTAGATCGACCTACGGTCCGTCAATCCCCTCCGTAGCTCCATACTTAGAATGTTCAAAAATCAGGTATTGGAACCCTTGCAGTCTCATTCTACGGATCAACAGTACGGTCCGTAGATCAATCTACGGACCGTCAATGGGCACCGTGGTTCCACACTTAGCCAGATTTCCCTTATTTGTCCTCAATACCATGCCTGCTGATCTAAGGTCATAACCTACAGACCGTGAATGGACCTACGGTCCGTAGATCACCTCCGTGGGCATTTTCTTCAGCTGTCTCTAAACTTCTGCGCCTGAACACCTTTTCTGCAAAACATGATAAAAACACATAAAAGCCAATATAAAAAGGTCCTAGACACACACAACTTGTAAGTGAAATGTATTAGAAATACCGTAAACTCACGGTATAGCAATATCCTCTAAAGTCTGAATAGTGCGTTCTTCTTGACCATCAGTATAAAGATGTAAAGCGGAGGTTCACCTTTGAACTCAAACTTTTCTGGAAATACTTCCAAAAATATGCGGTAAATTGTGCACCTCTATCTGAAATGATAGACACATGAACTCCATGAAGTTTGACTATCTCTTGAATATATAATCTTGCATAATCTTCTACTGAATAAGTAGTCTTTACCAGCAAGAAATCGACTGATTTAGTCACCGGATCTACAATCACCCAAATCGAATCATGTTGCCTACGAGACCGCGGCAAACCAGTAATGAAATTTACATTGATCATTTCCAGCCTCTATTCTGAAATATCTATATTCTGAGCCATACCACCGGGACCTTGGTGCTCTACCTTAACTTGTTGGCAATTTGAACACTTAGCCACGAAATCTGCAATACAACTCTTCATGCTACTCCACCAATAGACTTCTCTCAAGTAATGATACATCTTTGTGGAACCAGGATGTATTGAATATTTAGAACTATGAGATTCCTCCATGATCCTCTCTTAGAGCTCATCTACCTTTGGCACACACAATCTACCTTGATACCTAAACGCACCATCTTCCCCTTATTCAAAAGTCATCACTTTCTGTTTATGAACATTTGCCTTCAATTCAAGAAAAATGGGGTCTTGGTCGTGTTTCTATTTCACTTCGGACACTAGTGATGATTCAACCCCATTCATCACCACCACTCCACCTTCATTGAAATCCAACAACCAGACTCCTAATCGTGCAAGTCTGTGCACATCTTTGGCCAATTCTTTCTTGCCTTCCTCCACATGGGCAGTACTACCCATAAATAACCTGATCAAGGCATCAAAAACAACATTAACCTTACCTGGGTGATAGAGGATACTCATGTCGTAATCCTTGAGTAACTCTAACCACATCCTCTGTCTAAGATTAAGCTCTTTGGACTGAAAACATACTGAAGACTCTTATGATCGGTGAACACATTTACATGAACACCATAGAGGTAGTGACACCATATTTTCAAGGCAAATACTACTGCTGCCAACTCGAGATCACGAGTCGGGTAATTCTTCTCGTGAATCTTAAGTTGTCCGGAGGCATAAACTATAACTTTTCCATTCTGCATGAATACACAACCAAGTCCAACTCTGGACGTATTACAATACACAACAAAGCCTTACGTACCCTCCGGTAGGGTCAATACTAGGCAGTAGTTAACCGAGTTTTCAATTCTTGAAAGCTTTTCTCACAAGCTTCAGATCATTGAAACTTTACTGTTTTATGAGTCAACTTAGTCAATGGGGATAAAATAGATGAAAACCCCTAGACAAACCTTCTATAATAATCAACCAATCCTAAGAAACTTCTTATATCTGTTGGAGATGTGGGTCTAGGCCAGTTCTGCACAACTTCAATATTTTGAGTGTCAACTCGGATCCCTTCACCAAAAACATTGTGGCCTAAGAACGCCACAGACTCAAGCCAAAACTCACACTTGGAAAATTTAACATACAACTCTCTATCTTTGAGAGTTTGGAGAACTATTCTAGGATGACTAGCATGATCCTCCTCATTCCTTGAATAAATCAGAATTTCATCAGTAAACACGATAACAAACATGTCAAGATATGACTTAAATATTCTATTCATAAGATCCATGAACATTGCAGGAACATTAGTTAAGCCAAAAGATATAAAAAGAAACTCATAATGACCATAACGGGTCCTAAATATTGTCTTTGGGATGCCACTCTCTCTTACTCTCAACTGATGATAGCCAAATCAGAGGTCTATCTTAGAAAAGAAAGTGACACCCTGAAGTTTATCAAATAGATCATCGATTCTCGAAAAGGGATACTTATTCTTTATTGTGACTTTGTTTAACTGGCGATAATCAATACACATCTTGAGAGAACAATTGTTCTTCCTCACAAATAAGATCGGAGCACCCCAAGGTGAGGCAATGGGTAGAATAAAACCTTTATCAAGAAGATTTTTCAACTGCTCTTTTAACTATTTCAATTCAGCTGGAGCCATTCTATATGGAGGAATAGAGATAGCTCGATTATTAGGAAGAATATCTATGCCGAAGTCAATTTATCTCTCAGGAAGGACTCCAAGAAGATTATCTTGAAAGACCTCTGGAAACTCACTCACAACTAGAACTGACTGAATAGATGGTGTCTTAACATTAGAGTCATTAACTCGGACTAAGTGATAGATGCACCCCGTATAAACTATCTTTCTGTCCTGAAGGTAGGAAATGAAACGACCCTTAAGCACTGCTAAACTACTCCTCCACTCTAAAACAGGCTCATTAGGAAACATGAAATTAACTAAACGAGTTCTACAATCAACTGAGACATAATAAGCATGAAGCCAGTCCATACCTAGAATAACATCAAAGTCCACCATGTATAACTCGACTAAGTCATCCATGGTGTCCTTGTGATTGACAAGGATGACATAATCACGATAAGCTCTCTCAACTAGAATAGACTCACCAACATGTGTGGAACACTGAAGGGCTTAAGAAGTCGCTGAAGAAGAATATCAAACCTCCTAGCAATATACGGAGTCATAAAAGATAGACTCTCACCTAGATCAAGTAATGCATACACATAAAAAATAAAAACTTTGGTCATACCAGTGACAACACTTGGCGAATCTCCTGCTCTTGGTGATTGGTGATAATATATAGACGGTTTGCTCCTTCGCCTTTCCCTGAAGTAGCTCCTCTAGGTGTAGCCTTGTCTGGTAAAGCCGCTGAAGATGATTAGGCTCTATTTCCCCCCATTACCATTACCCTGCTTTTTGGGCACTCTCTCATGAAGTGACCTGTCTAACCATACTTGAAACAACCTGTGGAGCCATTACGAAATGCTCTTGGGTGGTTCCTACCACACTTAGCACATATAGGAGTCCAGTTTGCCCCTTGTGCAACGTTACCCTGAGATTGAATAGGTCGAGCTCTGAGGTTCTGCAAATTCTAATTCCTATACTTACCTTTTTTCTTTGGTGCAGGTGCACTAGCAGATGATGGGGCAGGTCCAATTGGACTTTGTTCGAAAGATGACCGATTCACATTTCTAGCCTTCTGCTGTGCGGACTCATTACCTGTTGTCTTAGACTTCTTGCTACAGAACTCTTCCCTATCTATCAACTTGTCTTCTTTAACCTAATGCACATGGATCATAAGCCTTGCTATACATCAATGTCCGCTATCAACATAGCAACCTTACCCTCTTTGCTTGACAAGCGGGACAATCTAGACACAAATAGGCTCATACTGCTCCTCATATCAGTAACCATCTCCGGAGCATAACGAGATAGTTGAGTAATGAATCTGAGATTTGGACTCATTTAGGGATTTGTTTATATAGATTTAGTGTCCTCAAATGCTTAATTTGTGCCATAAACTAATGTTAAATCCTCGGTTTTCAAGTATATGGATTGAGGAACAAACTAAGGACACTAACAGGCAAAAAAGAACAAAACAAACCGAAGAAATGAAGAAAGGCAAACCTGGTGAGCCAAGGGCACTTGGTTAATCACTGAGTGGCTATCTGACCGCCTAAAGTTCCAATGTACCAAGCCCTGAAAGGAAAGAACCAAGTCAGTGAGGAAAATGAGCAGTCAGCGAATCGTTGAGTAGTTTCGCGAAGCCAAGATAGATCGCCCAAAGTTATAGATCTTGAGGATGCTGAATGCCAAGGCGAAACAACGATGGAAGAGGTCAAAGGACGGCTCACCGAGTGGTTCAGCGAGCCGGACTTACTTCGCCGAATGGCCCTTCGTGACTTATTTTTTGTGACTATAAGTTAGATTTTGAACATTTAGTTGAGTATCTATCTTTTATTTGGAACATTCAGAACAATTTTCTCTGGAGTTTTTCTTAATTTTTTTGAAGATCTTTAGAGATTCAATTTGGAGATTTTGGAAGTGGGTTTCGAATATTCTGTAAATTGAGCATTGTAAAGACTAAATCACTCTTACCAAGTTGATGGATAATTGATTTGGTAACATGTTTTACCTTTTTATGATGTTTGGCTAAAACCCCAATTCTTGGGGTGTGGTCAAGTGATTATGGGCAGAATTAGTTTATGGGTATTACTAATTACTAGTTTAAATGCTATTTTGATGTGAGTTTAATCATTAATGGTGGTTTAATTTAAGAATTGTAGTTTCAAATGTAGTTCTATATTTGTGTTCTTGCCTTGCTCAAAAGAGAGGTTTTCGAACTGAGATTATTGATTGATGGTTTGTGGGTATTGGGTTGATTTAGGTTTAGCTCGAGAGAGTGAATTCGAAACCCAATCCCACACATATTTCTCGAAGAGTGAATGATTAAGGTGTGGGTTGTTCTTCATTGTCATGCTTGCGATGTTCGAAAGATATCACCTGATTTGGGGTAGTTGTTCGAGAGAAAACTATCTCCCTTATAGTCTAGCCTACTCACTGATATTTAGCTATTTACTAGTAGTTGCAATTACCCATATGCCTATATTTGCCTATAATCAATCACATCCCGAGAATCCATATCCCTATTGTTATTTCGAAGTTTTGTTACTCTTTGTAGTTGATAATTACAACCAAAACCCCCATTTGACATTCGTGTCACCTCTTTTATTTAATTAATGTCTTTTTGTGATAAATTCTCTTCTTATGGCTGATTAGACCATGTTTGCACTTCCTATTTGAATTTAAAACACGTATCGCTCCTTGTGGGATTCGATCCCAACTCATTTAGTTCGATTTTATACTGATTTATGATCGTTGACACCTAGAATTGGATGAGGTGTGTTTGAAACGTTTAAATCAAAATGGCCGCTGCCGGTGAGTGGTGTTGTTTGAAATTCTTTTGGTGTAGTTGAATTGTTTTCTTTTTAGCTATAGTTGAATCTATTTACTTTTATTTTTGGTTTTGTGTTGCTTGTTAAAATAGAGGAGGAAATGAGCATTAATGGAAGTAATGGTAGCCAAGTAGGCCACCAAGATGATGTCGGAAACCTCAACGATGTCAATGACCCAACCCAAATTGGTGGTGTTGGGGTCATTCATTTGCCTCCAACTGAAGGAAACACTGTGTTTCACATCACAAGCACCATGCTTCAGCTCCTTCAACTGAAGGGTTTGTTTGGAGGGCTAGCTCATTAGGATCCCCATAAGCATATAAGAAATTTTGGTAATTTCTGTGGACCGTTCTCATTTAAGAACATATCGCAAGAATCTGTCCGGTTGAGGTTGTTCCCATTTTCTCTAATGGGCGAGGCAAGCAAGTGGTTAGCTGAGTTTCCAAGAGATTCTATCACTTCGTGGGACAAGTTTAGTACTGCATTTCAAGTGCGATTCTTTCCCCCTTCATAGATGATGACTTTTCGGGATAGTATCCAAAGCTTCAAGCACTTTGAGGATGAGCCAATCCATGAGACGTGGCTAAGGTTTAAGAAGTTGGTGCGGCAGTGCCCAACTCATGGACTTATAGATAAGGTGCTGCTGGAATGTTTCTATAGAGGTCTTGATTCGGTAAACAGAAGAGTGACTGACCAACTTTCTCTGGGTGGTATAATGCGACAGCCCTACGCACTAGTGTCCCAACTCCTCGATTGCATAACTAAGATAAACAAGGTATGGTATACTCGTGAAGACCAAGTCTCTCATCTCACTTGTAAAATGACAAAATAACAAATTACAAAGGATCAAGAGAGAGACCAAAACTTGGCCAAAATAATGACCCAGCTGGATACCTTGGCCAAAAATGTCATGGAATTTGAAGCGCTGTACAATAAGGAAGTAAACTTCTTAGCCAATCAAGGAGGAAGTCATTGTGCAAACGACCCAAGGCAGGGTGGTAACCAAGGATAAAGTAGAGATGGGGAGAAGGATAGGTATGTTCCTCCCCATGAGCGTTAAAAGCCCAAGGACTCTGAGAGTCACTGAATAGAAAATATGCTCTCACGTATTCTCAACAATGTCAAAGAGTCTGACAAAGTGTTGAAAGAGATAGAAGAGGATGTCTCAACTCTGAATTAGATGGTGACCTCTCATTCCGTCTCAATTAAGCAGTTAGAGACCCAAATGGGTCAAATTTCATCTCATCTGAACCCAACACAACAAGGGGGCCTGCCTAGTGATACTATGGAAAACCCCAAGAATGAAGTTTGAATGGGTACTTGCGTCATGTCACGACGTTAACTAAGGCGCCTCTTGGGAGGCAACCCAAGTTTTTAATGCTTTGTGGTTGTTTTAGAATAACGGGTGTTGATTGTGTAGGTTGAAAAGTGGAATGTCTTGGAGAATGTGCAGTTTGGTGAGCCACAAGTCCAGTCGGCAACTCGCCGAAGAGTCAGCGAGCCCTATTTTGTCCACCGTTTGGACCCCCAATTGATTGTAGGTCCTATAAAACTCAGTGAGGTAAGTTACCACTCGGTGCATCACCGAGTGGTTTGGCGTGGTCGACTAATACCGCTGAAATGGCCGCGAACTGAAAGGTTTTAAAAGGCCAAACAGTTTAAATTTTCAAATTCTTTCATATTCCCTCATTTATAGCCTCGTACACTCTCACCCACACTTCAGATCTTAAATACTTTCCATTTCATTTTTTGTTCTTGATCTCGTGCTCAGATTTGGATTACATTGCCGTCTAGCATATCAAATTCTAAATTTGGTAATCAGGTTGGTTTTCCGAGCCCCAAACTCTAGAATAGTAGGTGCACTCGAATGCCTTTGATAATTTTGTAATGATGTGTGCTGGGCTTGTGTTGAATCATATTTGATGTGTTGGATTGCCTATTTTGTATTTCAAAATTGTGCCTAATTAATAAAATGATGAGTCCCTTGTTTAATATGTTAAAATCGACTTTAAACTATTGGGTTGCGGTGGTTTTATGTTGGGTCTAGTTGGGTGAAGTTTGAGTAACCCCTAATTGAGCCAAATGATGTAATTTTCCCAATGATAGAGCGGTTGACGTCATTCTTAAGGGCAAAAGTCATTAAATGGCCAATTTTGGCCAAATCGGGGGAAGTCTGAGTACCCTGGAGGCATGGGTCTTGTGTGAATTGCATTGTGTGTGAGTTTGATTTTGATTTTGGGGGCTGCAGGCTTGATTTGGGGAAACATGGTTGAAATTTGGCACGTTGGGCAGTTTGGCGATCGAACGGTTTGGCGGTTCACCATCGTCCCCCTTTATTTCCCTTAATTCTCAATTTGGCTTAGTTAGAGTCTGTAACTTTCGGCGGCAAGCCTGAGCTAGTCGAGTTCACTCGGCGAATCGCCGAAAGGTCCCTTAGATCGCCCTTTCAGTGCCTCTAACCCCTAAAATACATTGGATTATTCGGCGGGCTAGTTTAGGTTAGCTGAAAGTCCCTGAACATTGCCGACCTGCCATTTTTTTGGAAATTTTTCAGGCCAGTCCTTTCGGTGAGCCCGATCTGGCTCGCCAAAGTGACTCAGCGACTCACGATTGGTTCGACGAGTCTTTCTGCAACTTGAAATTCTGCAATTTTTCTTGAAATTTTTCTAACTCTTTTAGATGTGTTTTGAAGATATGGCTAGATCCAAAGTACCCAGACGAGACATGCTGCCCTACAAATAGGTAAAGGGAATCGTCATCAATGAGGAGGCAGTGGCATCCAAAACAAAGGCGTCTAAACTTCCTATCACTGGTGGGAAAGGCAAGGACAAGGGCAAGGCGCCTGTTGCTGCATCACCAGAGGTCAGCTCCAACAGTGAGGGAGTCTACGCGACTCACCTCACCATTTCTGAAAGTGAGCGGGAGCACCAGGATCCTCAAGCTTCCATCTCTGAGCATGAGGATGATCAGTTGTTATTAGACCGGAGAGCTGAAATGCACTCCAAGAGGATGCATGATCCATCTAGGATTTAGGTGCCTCAAACCAGTCCTCCTTCTCCTCATGTTCCAGATCAGGCTATGGTCCCAACACCACCTGCACATGGTATTCCTCCCGGTCTTTTAATAAACTAAAGGCCAAGGGACTGAGGACTATCATCGAAGAGAAGAGACTATCCACAGATGGTGTGGTGGACACATATTCGGAGATCTGGAACACTTTGAAATCCCACAAATTCCATATATTTACTAAAACTCATGGCCCTTACATTCCTAATTGGGTCCGGGAGTTTTACATTGCCTATGGAGCTTTGGTCCCACAAGGAAAGAGGAAGGCTTCTATCTTCAAGCCAGTATATTATGTGGTTGTCAGGGGTAAGAAAGTGAAGTGTGATATTAAGGTGTGGATTGTTCTTCATTGTCATGCTTGTGATGTTTGAAAGAAATCACCTGATTTGGGGTAGTTGTTCTAGAGAAAACTATCTCCCTTTTAGTCTAGCCTACTCACTGATATTTAGCTATTTACTAGTAGTTGCAATTACGCATATGCCTATATTTGCCTATAATCGATCACATCCCGAGAATCCATCTCCCTATTGTTATTTCGAAGTTTTGTGATTGTTTGTAGTTGATAATTACAACCAAAACCCCCCATCTAGCATTCGTGTCACCCCTTTTATTTAATGAATGTCTTTTTGTGATAAATTCTATTCCTAAGGCTGATTAGACCACATTTGCACTTCCTATTTGAATTTAAAACACGTACCGCTCCCTATGGGATTCGACCCCAACTCATTTAGTTGGTTTTTATACTGATTTACGATCATTGACACCTAGAATTAGATGAGGTGTGCTTGAAACGTTTAAATCAAGAACTTGAGGTTGTACTTATGCACACTCATGGACTCCTGCTTAAGAGTGAGATATTCTTTTACCTTTGCTTCTCTCAGCTCACGGGGAAAGAAACGCCCCATGAAGGCACTTTCAAACACAGCCCAACTCACAATTGGTGCGCCTTCATCCATGCTCTTTTTCCATTGGTCGTACCAAATTCTAGCAACACCCTTCAGTTGGTATGCAACTAACTCCACACGCTCAACATCATCAACGTGCATAACCTCAAACACCTTCTGCAGCTCTTCCACAAAGTTCACCGGATCCTTATTGACATTTGAACCATTGAATTATTGAGGATTCATTCTCAAGAAATCACAGATCCTAGATGTATCAGCCACATCCTGTCGAACCACTCTTTGTTGACCAGCTTGATTGGCCAAATCTTCACTCAACATCTGAATATTATCCCGAAACTCAGCATTGGTGACCTCTCCTTGAGGGGGTTGCACTCTAGGTTCATTGGGTACCCCTTGATCTTGAGGATCCACATTTCTCCTATGCAGGATGACCTCGAACAACTCTTCGTAAAGGCATGATATGAAAAGATACATGCAAGCATGAATTCGAAAGAAACTTTTATAGATTTGAACTCTATCGCACGAAATGAGTAAGAAGGAAGGGAATTGTTTCCTAAATGTTGTAGCCTTCTAATTATAGATGTGGCGCGCTTCACATCGATAACAATGACTCTACATACATGGTTTCATAGACACCCTAGGACTCTTGAACTCTGTGCTTTGATACCAAGTTTGTCACCCCTCGAGTCTACACCCTGGACGTGGCCAGTAGTCGAGAGCCATTGCTGGCCCCTAAACGAACCCTTGGCCTGGATTATTACTCAACGGAAGACTTACTCAAGTGAAATAGGAATTCAAAAAGTCTCATTAATAATTTAGTCTAACTCAAAATACTCTGAAATACTCAATAACATACTATTCAACTCAAGTCTTTAAAACAAACTGGGATAAAGCTTTAACCAAGCGTAGTTGGCGGAGTATGACCTCTTGATTTGAAGTTTTCTGGATTCCTAGTCTACTATAACTAACTTAATAGAATATGGTATTAAATAATTATTTTTTTTGTTTTCTAATTAACGTGGATGGGGAACCTATCACAAAGGATGTAAGGGGAATACTGGACATGGAGATATATAGCTGAACTGATAAAAAGGAAAACATACTCACCTCGACTCATCTCAACTCAACTCAATATGAATGCAACAATAAAGAGGCAATATATATGAATAGGTTTTAAAATAGTATATAATAACTCAAATGTAGATAAAACTACATAAATAAACTCTTTACTCTTATTTGAGAGATTCTCTAACCGACAACCATGACTATGAGCTACGTGATGATACATCGTCTCGCCCACACTGCCAGAACTATCATATACCTTGCCGGAGCACAAGGAATCCTAAACTAAGTGACTAAGCTATGCTTAAAAGCAATAAGGAATAATCAAGAAAGTATAACCCTTTACCCACCCTTTATGTGGATTTTGAGTTGTCTGAACTCATCCCCATATCGGTTCTCAATACTAATCCCAATAATATCTGTAATTCATGCTCATATGATTAAAAACATAACTCATCCTCGACTTAATATTATTACTCAAAACGGTCTCTTAAAAGGGATAATGCTCAAAAACCATTCATGAGCTCATTTAGAAATCAAGGTTTTCTCTTGTTTTAAATGTAAAAGTGTTACATACTTGGGAATACTTAGTCCCATCATACACATTTTGAAATATAAACTCAACTCTCTTCATTCTCATACTCATTTACTCAAGTTTTAAAACAAGTTATAAACAATTGTCGAAGACTTGTCAAAATAACTCCCTCAAACTTAATCTTAACTCTACCTTGAATTTGAAATGTGAATTCAAGAATTATGATTAGGATATATAGGATCTATCATTGATTTATGATGTTTTAGATATTTATTATTAAGAAGAAGCGAACACACAATTTGTCACGACCCGAGCCTACACCCTGGACGTGCCGGCACTCAAGAACCATTGTTGGTCCCCAAGCGAACCCTTATCCTGACTGACTACAAGCGGAAGACTAACTCAAGCATACAAAGCTTAAAAACTGAATTAAATTAAAATACTCAACTTTAAAATAGTCTGAACAATACTGAATAGATAACTCTGAATGAAAATAATATATTCAACTCGCCATAAAATAGACAACTTAAGTCTTTAAAACATTTAACAAAATAAATGAACAGACTTCTGAAACTTTATTGTCTATCTATGAAGCCTCTAACTGACAAAGATGGATGTCGGGACAAGACCAACGACATCCTAACAACTGATATAACTGAAAGTACAAGTGAAACCCTCCGAAAGCAACAAGGCTCACCATAGCAAACTCGAACTGCATATGGTATCAAAGAAGCTCCTGTTGATGATCCTGAATACCTGTATTTGTATCATGAAATGATGTCGGCCAAATGGCTCAGAACATGGAATGTATGAGCATGTAAGGGAAATTCTAAAGCATGAACATAAGCTTGAACTGGTGGAATAACAACATACTTACCTCTTCTCAACTCACTCAACTCAACTCAACTCAAAGAAACATAGTTCAACTCAACTTATAGAAAATAGGCTCAACTCAATGATAAGATACTCAACTTAGTGAAATAAGGCTCAACTCAATGATAATACATTTAACTTAGTGAAATAAGGCTCAACTCAATTATCAGATACTCGATTCTAGGTACTCAAATCTGTATACTCAACTTTGGATACTCAACTCAATATAAATCAACAATAAGAGATGCAATATATGGAAAGCTTTTAAAATAGTAAAAAACAACTCAATGTATTTAAAAATACAATATATTCAGTTTGTATGCAAGGATACAATTTGTATGCAAGGATACAATATAAACTCTATTTGTATATGAAAATACAAAATAAATTCTGTGTATATAAGAATATAAAATATCTCTGTGGGAGTTTCTCTAACCGACAACCATCACATGAGCTTTGTGATGATACCTCATTTTGCTCACGATGTCAGGGTTGTCCAATACCTTGTCAGGGGTATAGAACCTAACTACTAAGTGGATCCACTAGTCTATGCTAAAAAGCAATACGAAATCATCTAAAAAGTATGACCCTTTTCTACCCACGTTGTCTACATGGTTTATGGGGGCTGCAAGTTGTCTGAACTCTCCCCCATATAGGTGCGCAATACTACTCCCAAAATATAACTAGCTCATATGTTTTAAAAACATAACTCTTTCTGTGGTTTGAGATAATTACTCAAAAACTAGCCCAAAGGCTCTCTAAGAAATCAGTGTTTCCTTTCTTGCTTAAATATGAAAGAATTTAGTCTTTACTGGAAAACTAGCTCAAAGGCTCTATTGGAAATCGGTGTTTCCTTTCTTGTTTAAATGTGAAAACATTTACTCTTTGGGAATACATAGTCCCCATATACTCTTTTGAAGAAAATAATTTCACACTTTACTTTTACTCAACTCAAAACACAAATCTTAAAACAAGTTTAAAATATTTGCAAAAGACTTTTTAAAATAGAGTTCATGCCGAGTTATGGACGTGAACAACTCACTTCAAAGTTTTCAATAACCATAGATAGAAATCAATACTTGGAACTCAAGAACTTCAATGATACTACTCATTTCAAGAATGCTCAACTCAAAGGGTTCATGCGGAATTATGAGCATGAACTACTCAACTCAAGGACTCAAAGATACTTCTCATCTCAACACTGCTCGACTTATAAGGTTCATGTGGAGTTATCGGCATGAACTACTCAACTCAAGGACCATCATGGGTAACATGTAGTTGCCCCATGATTAGGAGTATAATCCCAAAATGATTAGGAACACAATACTCAAGACTTAGAACTTGAAGATACTACTCCTCTCATTGATACTCAACTGACATAATTTATGGGCATGAACTACTCGACTCAAGGGTCTAAATAATAATATGGAAGTCATGTATACGACTGTTTTCATTCTCATACTTACTTTCTCAAAACTAAGTTTAAAATTCAAGTGTTGGCTTTGAAAATCTTCTCAAAATTTACAACTCAAAATAGGGTTCATGCTGAATTATAGACGTGAACAAGTCAACTCAAGGATCTCAACAAAAATATAGAAACTCAATACTTAGGAATAACATTTTAAAAAGAATTGGGAATTCAAGAACTCAAAATCAACTTAGCTCAAGAATACTCAAATCTAGGGGTAGAATCCTAGATTTCTCTTGTACTAATTTGAAAGTAGATGTAGGTTGTGAGGACAATCTAGTCCAACACTATGATAGCCTTACATACTTGAAAAAAACAAGGTTCTTGAATAATCTTGAAGAAGAACTTGATTATAACCCATAAACCCTTTTTTTAATCATACTTGGGCATAACCCATTTATTATTTAAAATTAAAAAAACGTTTCTGACCCAGGCCCAAAAGTGATCTGGATCCATAAACAAACAACAAAAGAATCTAAAAAAGGAAAGTAATCTACAACAGAGGTCCAAGAACACTTCTCTGTCCAGATTTGTCGTCGGTGTTCCTCCGAACTGGCACCAAATTCGTCAACTTGTTGTTGAACCAATATTGTTGAGCTTGAGGGAATTCAATCTCTACACTTACCCTCTCACAAGTGCCAGGTAATCGACCTCCTTGAAGACTTCTTTAGCTCAAAATGGGTTCAAACAGCAGATCTAGGAGCTTGTAGCCATGACCCAGTAATCTTCATCTAGATACAGCGGATGTGATAAATACTCTTAAGTCTTTCCCTCTACGCAGAATGAGCTCCGAAGAAGTGATACCACTGCGAAGAGATCCATTTCCAAGAGGTATTTCCGACTCCACTGTCTCCTAGCTGTTATGAGCAATAAATGTGTGAATCATATTCCATTGTTACTTTTAACTCTTATAGTTGCATCTACTTTCAATTTCCGCCGACTTGCCGCTTTTATCCTTAATTCCTTATTTGTGTGTTGAATCCCTTGTTTTGCATCTTTTTAATCCGTATATTTGGGATTTTTCTTTGTTCTGTTACAAAGATTTTCCTTGCTAGTTGTGGTAGTTCCTGTATGTTATTAAATTGATTGACGTTGGTACCTGCAAAATGAATAATATGATTAGCTAAATAATCGGCCAATCGGTTTTGTTCCCTAAATGTGTGAACCACCTCCACCTCTGCTTGCTCCATCCATAACTTTATGCATTGTATGTTGACTAAGATTGACCATGAAACGTCCCATATTCCATCCAGTACCTTTTTAATAATCAATGAATCAGTTGCCATGATTATAGGTAGCAAATCATTCTCTATACAGTACTTCAATCCTGCCTTGAATGCCTTCACTTCTGCAACTATAGTATAACATGCTTCGATAGTACTAGCTTCTGCAAGGATTAAGTTGCCATCCCCATTTTGAATACAAAAGGCTGTAGAGCTAGGCCCAGGATTCCCTTTACTAGTGCCATCAGTGTTGCATTTATATCTTCCCAGGGGAAGATGCACCCAATACACCACTCTACAACATACTAGTGGTGAGTATTCTTCCAGTAATTTGACTATCATAGGCCATGTATTTGGGAGGTTTTTCAGCCATAAATTTCTATTTTTGGAAAATAGATACAAATTGTTGTTAACCTCCCTAATCATGTTATGAATAGACATACATCCTCCATGCTTAACAATATTCCTTCTTTTCCATAATTGCCAAATAATGAAAATGGGAACCACATGTAACATAGGTTTCAACTTGCTTCCACACTCAGCTTTCCACCATAATCTTAGCACCTGTCTTAGTTGAACCATTGGGCCTTGAATACCTACAGCCTCTGCAAAGTGTTTTCATAAACAGTATGTTGTGGGGCATTGAATAAAAAGATGATCACATGTCTCCTCTGTATTGTTGTTGCAGCTACAACACTTTACAGAGTTGACAATTCTCATTCTCACCAGCACCTCTCATATTGGAATCCTCATATGCCACAGTCTCCATAACAAAAAAAGATTTTAAAAGGCAAACCTTTCTCCCATATATACATGATATTATCAACCTTATCAGTTTTCCTTCTCATTAACTCCCACACACTACCAACAAATAATTTACCTATACCAGTAGGCATCCACCATGGCTTGTCTCTTTCATAAGATCTTTGCATTCTGCCTAGATTTGAAGTAATGTGATTACTCACTTCTTCTGATAAGTTCTCATGTAGCAAAGTGTTATTCCATCCCTCCACAAGCATTAGTTGTTGCACCTCCTCTAATTGACCATGATCATGGTTAATAGGCAAGTAGTAGTGTAGAGAACTGTGTCAAATTATCAAACTGAACACTACACTGGCCATTTCTCGGTTCACACCAAATCTCCTGGTCTATGAAATCTCTAGCCTGTAGCTTAAGTTTTCATACCTAGCTTGAAGGTAAACAATCAAGAAAACCTTTCTTGAGATTCTTGAATTAGTTTCTTGAAATCTCTATGGCCAAGATTTATTATTTTCATTAGTGATTCATAATTGTATGGAGGAACTTGAGTTAGAAAGAATGGAATTCTTGGAGAAAACTTACCTTGAAGAAGAATCTTGAAAAAGATTTTAAAAAATCTTGAATGGAGTCTTCTACAAAAAAAATACAAGTCTCAATGTCATTATTTCTCGAATAGAACAAAGCATAAAATTAGAAACAAGAGGGCTCGCTAGGATGACAAGAAACTACCTCTTAATGTATCCTTAAAAAGCTTCAAAGATAGCTGAAGAAGAATGATCACACAGGTCCGGGCTTGGAACCTACACAAGTATATAAGCAAGGAGTGAGTACGAAACAACACAGTACGCAAGAAGCAACGACCAATAATAAACAAGGTAACTAACACCGAACACTAGTATCAGAGCTATGGATGAAAAGAAACATAAGGAGAAACATACTAGTAGAAAGTTAAGAAAAATAAGAAGAAAATTAAACAAATTATATCCAGAATATAAACAACTCAATATCACAAAAACTGATAACGACAAATTAGATCAATTAATAGTTAATATATCTAAAATAGAATATAATATATTAAATATTTAGTGAATAACGAGAATAACAAATATAGACAAAAACTTACTGAAATAATTATAGCAAAAAGACAAGAATTAAGACATAGGCAAAATAAACTCAACAGTAATATATTTGTAGGGATTTGTAAAAAATCTATAGTAGCACAAAGAAAAACTATTTTATATCTACAAATACAAATAGAAAACATAGAATATAAACTACAACACAATTTATAAATGAATAAAGAAGAATACGCAATAGATGAAAAAACATATGAAAACTATGATGGACTAAAAATAAAGATAATATTTTCTAATCTATGAAGAAGATATAAGAAAATAGGTGACAATCTAAGTTTAATGTTAGAAAAAGAAACAGTAAAATTAGAAGATAGTTTGACTGCTATGATAAGAATAACAAAAGAAAATGAAGAAATAGATAGAAAAACGGAAATTGAAAAAATAAAACAACAAGCAAAAAAGGAAGTACAACAATTAGAAGAAGTAAAAAATACTAAGATAATAGAACTAGAAAAAGATCTGGCAATATTGAAAGAAATGTATGAAATTAAACAAAAAGAAAAAGAACAAAAAACAAAATTAGCAAATGAGATAAATAAATTTAAAGAAAAATTACAATTAGAAGAACTAGAAGAAAAACAAGAAAACCAAGATAATCTACCTGAAATAGGAATTGATGAAATAAATAATGATGATCTAGAAGAACAACATTCAGAAACAAGCGAAACATATACGGAACTTTTAGCAAACATAGATACAAAGAATTTAGAAGTAAATACAGGAGACGTAGACATGGATGAAAAATCAAGTACATCAGGAATAATAAATCCAAAAAATCCAAGATACTATAATACAAACTATGGACAATATGATAGAGAAAAAACCATGTGGGATAAAAGATTGAATAAAAAATGGACACCTAAACCAATAACTGAATAACATAATTTTTTAGATTTAGATTGTGTAGTAGATATAAATAAAAAAATCCAATTATGGATGGGATATATATCAAAACAATTAATAGATAACAAAATAGGAATGACAGAAACACCAGGATATATATAGAAAGAATACTTATAGGAACAGTAAAATTATGGCTACAAAATTTATCAGATGAAAGTTTAAAAGCTTTAAGAAGTAATAAAAAATTTGATGGTGAAATAACTACTACAACTATGGAAATATTATATAAATACGAAATAGCTATAAGAAACGAATTTAGTAGTATGGCAACAGAAGTAGAAGAACAAAATAAAGAAAAAATCATAAACCGGAATCTAATGACAAAATTAGCAATATGTAACATGTGTTATATAGATGAATATACATGTGCATTTAGAGAATACTATTATAAAGGAACATATAGCATAGAAGAAAGTAAAGAAATAAGAAAATTATATTTTACAAAATTACCAGAACCTTTTAATTCAAAAGTAATAAAAAGTTGGAATGAAGCAGGATTAACAGATACCTTAGGAACTAGAATGAAATTCTTACAACGATGGTTTATAGAACTATGTGAAAAACATAA
>NC_064289.1:48281201-48341791 GCF_019186545.1 Solanum stenotomum | reverse complement strand
CCACCTAGAAAAATTCCAAAATCAGTGTGTACTAGATGGAATTCTTTATTTGAAATGTTTGAAGTTGCTTATGAATATAGGAAACCTTTACAAATGGTTTGGAATGCTCATAATTCAAATATGACATATAGACTTGATGATAATGATTGGAATGACATAAAAGAACTTATAGAATTCTTTAAAGTTTTTTATTTAACTACAAAAAAAATATCTGCACTTTATTATTCAACTATTTTCTCTGTTTTACCTAATATTTGTGCTATTTCTAGTAAATTTTATAAATTCAAAAATAAACCAAGATTTGAAGAATCTGTTAAGAAAATGATTGAAAATTTTAAAAATATTTTATTCCTATTCCTCAAATTTATTTAACTACTTGTTTGTTAAACCCACATTACAAAGATGAAGGTGCATCACGAATGGTTGATAAAATATATTTTAATTTGGGTATTGATAGTGAAGATGATGAAACACCTAGTTGTCAGGATGTTAAAGATAGTATAAAAATTGAAGCTAGAAAATTGTACGACTTGTATAATTCTAATATAAGGAATGTAGTACATAACGAAGACCCTCAAAGTTCTAGGAGTAGATATAATAATGAAGATGATATTGATGATATGATAGATTGTATTATTGAACTTTCTCATAATGATATAAATGATTTTGCTGCATATATTAATCAAAATACAGAACCTACTACTATTGATCTTCTAGAATGGTGGAGCAATCGCGGCAAAGGATTTCCAAAACTACAACCGGTTGCTCGAGATGTGTTAGCTATTCAAGCATATTCAGTAGCTTCGGAAGGCGCTTTTAGTGTAGCAAGATTTCAAATTGGAGAGCATAGATATTAATTAGCAGCAGATAGCTTGGAGATATCCGTACTATTTAGAGATTAGATTAATGGAGAGAGAAGGAGTTATGGTCGTCCACCTCTACCGACCAAATTTGAAAATGACGTTGATGATATAATGCAAGATTTTAGTGATGATGGCATTGATGAAATGGAAGAACTAGCTAATCAACCAATTTCAGAGCATGTTACTAGAGAAATGTTAAATGATTTAAAAAAAGATTTCCTTGGTAGCATGAACTATTAAATTTAAATGTCTAGTAGTATGAGTATAATAATTCGAGGTCTAATTCAAACAGAACCCTTCCTAGAAGGTGGCTGTGTAGATTAGATTTTTTAATACTCTACTAATATTTTGTAACTCAACTTGTACTATTTAATTAATATTAATAAAAGTATAGGCTATTCGCCTTAATTTTTTTTTTATTGTCTTCAAAAGTTCAAATTTAACTTTTAAAGTGTGAAATTTAAACTTTTATAGTTTTAAAGTTTTAAATTTTCAAACTTTTAAAGTGTGAAATTTAAACTTTTATAGTTTTAAAGTTTGAATTTAAATTTTCAAAGTTTTAAATTGTGAAATTTAAACTTTTATACTTTTAAAAGTTTGAAAGTTTGTATTTAAAACTTTGAAAGTATAAATTTTTAAGTGTAATGTTCCTAATTTTTTAATTTTAATAAAAAAATTATAATTTATAACGGTTGGACCCGGTTTCCGGTCCGGTCCGTTACCGGTTCGGGACGGGTACACGGATTTTTTTCCGAAATTACCGGTTCTGGTCCGTTCCGGTCCGGTAGTCCCGGTTCTGGTCCCGTTGCCAGCCATACATATAAGGCAAAAAATATTAAAATACAAATATGGGATAAGATATTAACTATAGAAGAAATATATAACTTCGAATTGACCACAAAAAATATTGTGTTAGGAATGCCATTTTTAGAAAAATTATATCCACATATAATAACAAAAACACACCGGTGGTTCACAACACCATGTAAACAAAAAATAGGAGCAAAAAGAGTGAATAACAAAAGACGAAAAACAACAGAATGGATAAAAGGAACTGAAAAAATTACACAAAAATTAGAAAATATAAAAGAAGAAGACCCGAAAATAGAATTAATTATATTCTCTATAGATAAAGTAAAAATAATCCAAGATAATTTAGAATTATTATATAGTGAAGATCCTTTACAAGCATGGAAAAAACATAAAACAAAAGTAAAAATTGAGCTAATTGATAATAATAGTATAATAACCCAAAAACCATTAAAGTATAATTTTAATGATTTAGCAGAATTTAAGATACATATAAGTGAATTACTAGAAAAAAGATATATACAAGAAAGCAATAGTAAACATACAATCCCATCATTTATAGTAAATAAACATAGTGAACAAAAAAGGGGTAAAAGTAGAATGGTTATTGATTATAGAAATTTAAATGCAAAAATGAAAACTTATAATTACCCAATACCAAATAAAATATTAAAGATAAGACAAATACAAGGATATAATTATTTTAGTAAATTTGACTGCAAATCAGGATTTTACCACTTAAAGTTAGAAGAAGAATCTAAAAAACTTACAGCATTTACATTACCACAAGGATTTTATGAATGAAACGTATTACCATTTGTATATAAAAATGCCCCAGGTAGATATCAACACTTTATGGATAACTACTTTAAACAACTAGAAAATTATGTAGTATATATTGATGATATATTACTGTCATGACCCGATTTATCAAGTCATGATGACACCTACTATAACCCGCCAGCAGGTAAGCCAACCCGTAACCCGGAACAACACGTAATGGGTCTGAGGGTAGAAATTAAACAAGAGTAGGCAAATAACAATATAAACAGGCGGATGCAAACCAAAACCATATCTACAAATAAAGATCCCTCCCAGAACCTGGAAGTCACTAGTACAGAGCTACTACTAAATGAGTACAAGTCCCAAAACTGGACAACAGAGACTGGACTGTCTCGAAAGGAAAAAAAAGACAAGTCTATATATAGAAATGGAGACTGAAATAGTACAAAACGCCGTGTGCTCACCCCCGTCTCCGGATAAGTCTACTCCAAGCTCGATCAACGCTGACTACTAGTGCTCGGACTTGCATCACAAAATAGATGCAGNCTTATATAGTAGAATTAGACGCCAGTGAAAAAAGTTATGGAGGAGTCTTAAAATACAAGTATGATAAAGAAAAAATAGAACATCATAGATATTATTCAGGAACATTTACTAATGCAGAAATAAGATGGGAAATAAATAGAAAAGAATTATATTCAGTGTATAAACGTTTACTATCATTTGAACCATATATTGTATATAACAAATTTATTATAAGGACATATAACACACAAGTAAAATGGTGGCTAACAAGAAAAATACAGGATTCAGTAACTACAAAAGAAATGAGAAGATTTGTATTAAATATATTAAATTTTACATTTACTATTGAAGTAATAAAAACTGACAAAAATGTTATTGCAGATTACTTATCAAGACAAAGCTACTCAAACTGAGAAAGAAAATACAATTGAAGAGATACTTAAAGCCATTACTACACTTTGTATCAAAGTAGACAGTATTGACAATGAGATACAAAAGCTAAAGACTAATGAAGATAATCTGAAGTCTAAAGCTAGTACAAGTCAGCAGCATGACTATAAAAATGCGGAGCTAAGTCGATCGGAAGACTTTAAAAATCCAGAGCTAAGAGGTGACGTTGGGAAACACCTTAAAACCCATAATGATTGTCTAAATATAGCTGCAGGTACAAGAGGATCAGTTATTGAAAAACAACGAAATGCAAATCTAAAACAGTTATTTGAAAAACCATTTACACAAAAAACAAAAAACCCATTAACCATAGAACCACAAACTTCAACGTATGCAGATAGCCTACAACATGAGAAAAAGGTGTATAACCACATCACAAGGACATACCTCGAAAATATATACAAAATACAGAGTTACCTAAACCTTAATCCCAGATCTACTACTACAAAAGATCCAAACCAAGACTATATAAACCAGAAATTACAAGGATACAATAAACTAATTGCACAGCCGAAAACCAATGCTAACCTAGTTAAAACATGTTATAATTATGGATTAATAAGTACTGTATATACTTATAACGGAGAAGAAATAAGTGGCATACCAGAATTATACAAAGTATTTATTATATACAAAAGACTGACCAAAGGAAATTTATTTTATGTGAAATTCTATACGGCAACAAAAGAGATATTACATGAGGAGATAAAGCCTCCTATTCAAGTTGTAAAGATAGGCCTGACCAAAGAGTTGATAATACCGGAAGATATTGGAGAACAACCAGAAATACCAAACATTGAGATACCCAATTTCTATTCCAATAAAAGAATAATTGGTATATCAACTATAAAACAAGAACTAACCAACAATTATTTGAATGGAAATGCTATATGGAGTTACTATTCCAGTGATTAATTAATGATTTATGCCAACTCAAGAGAACTAAGGAAATCAGCTATGGATGAAGTTCAGAAATGAATTTTATCATTATTAAAACCAGAAGAAAGACCTACAACAAGAGCATTAAAGGCAGGATTTATTTCTTCAGAACTATTAACCAGATATTGTAAGCTAATTGGACACAAATATCTTGACCATATATGTTTAAAATGTAATGGAGAAGACAATGTGATTCTCGATGTCCAGCTAGAATAAAGTCAAAGAGATATGAAGACAAAGAAGATGAAGACAACTAAAGAGATAAGGCAAAGAAGACATATTTGGCCAAAAAAGCCAAAAGCAAATAGTATAAAGTGAATAGTACTATGTAAAGGTGCATTATTGTAAATTATTAGGTACATTATTTTTCGTCTTATTGTAAGAAAGTTAGTAGAGTAGGAATAAATTATGTAATTTAGTCAACAAGTGTAGGGTAGTATGCATTATTAAAGTAGGTGCATATTAAAGTGGTAGGTAGGAGTGGTGTGCATTATGAATGGACAAGTGTAAAGTGGTAGGTGTGCATTATTAAAGTAGTGTGCAGATAAATATAAGTGCAATAGCTACAGGATAGGATTTCCTTTCTATATAAAGGAATGTACATGTAACATAAGCGACAAGCCTTCAATAAACGAAGCAAGCTTCCATAAAAACACTCTCTCAAATATTTAAAATATTCATACTAAAAAGATAATGGATCAACCCTCAGATACCATAGACAAGCAAGAGGCAATGATATATTGTTCAACAAATATGCAGAACTAATTTCATATATTCTTGAATATCATATATATGATTGAATAAATTTATGTTAGTTATTACATATTAGAATTATTTGAATCATGATTTCTAGTTTATTAGCACACTGGAAACAGGGAAAAAACTTCTATACTATGTCATCCTAATGTTGAAACTGGTAGGCAAGGAAAGCCGTTTAGGGGAGTAAACAAAGTTGAGGCGCTGATAAGAAGGAAGCATCTGCTAAAGTACGATAATAGTAGCGACAGAAGAACATGATAAACAGATAATCTAGTTCATAATGATCTAATATGAATTTAATCAATTATGGATATGATAGGAAGGAATAATTGAAAATAAAAAAACCTGCATAACAACGAACATGACTACGTACATGCATGATGAAATAATAAAAAACTATGAAACTTTAATCCTATATATACTTAGAGGTATAGAGATAATTGAATTAAGAATAATCATATGGAAAAAAATATTTAATGATAATGAATCAGAAGATATATTACACCAACAATAGTATGAAATAGACCTACATGATTTAGACCTCGAAAGAATAGAATGGTATGATTTAGAAATAAATTCAGATTAAAATGAACTACGAATATTTACAATACTGGACAGAAGTGAAGACATAAAACTATTAGAAGAATTAATGGAAAATAATTTACATATGTACCTAAGAACCCAAGATATGTTGTATCTAGAATACATCACAAATAATATTAAAGAAATAGTCAGATTAAGACAATTATCAGAAGAATATTACAATAAGTATTATTACATTTTACCATGAATTCTGCACCGGCAAAAAATGGTATTGTTTTGAGATTTTTCTTAGTCAAGAAATTTGTGTAGGGTTTTCTTGAAGGTGGAAAAACAAAAACAATACTTTTTAATTGTTTTCCAGTCGGCTAATTCATAACAGCACTGTATAGGTTACTAAAATAGTCATAACTGTTTAATCAAAAATTAGATTAACGCGAAATTGGTGGCATTGGAAACTAGATTCAAATACCTTTAATTTCATATGTTATGTCTCGCGTAACTCCTTATATTATAAGAGATATGGTCTTTTGAAGTTGACCCAAGTAGAATCTTACATCAAATCGTAATTGATAAGGAAACTTCAAGAACACTTACTAAGAATTCATCAAGAAATTAAATTGCTCAATATTTATGTATAGATTCGCAAAAGAAACTCATGATTGATGCGTGGGTGAACAAACCCAACACTATGGAAGCTTACATACCTCTTAGGGATCAAACCCATGGCGAAAATCTGCAACAAAACTCAAGAACCTCGACGACGCCTTGATCCTTTCCTCTTTTCTCCTTTTTTCTCTTCTTTTCTCTTCTTGAACTCTCAACTAAAACCCTAGGTGTATATCAGAATTATAAAACTGAACCTAAAAGGATTAGACCCTTAAAATCTTACTAAAATAAATTAAATCTGATTGGGTAAGGAAAAGACCAAAATACCTCTTACTATTTTTGGGTAACTTTCCTTAACGGAATAGTCTGACTTAGAAGGGAATATCTCATACATCCGAACTCAAAAATTAGCAAACTCGGTGGAGTTGGAAAGACAATTCAAAGACCTTTCATTTTCCATCTCATGACACACCTAACTCATTATGTACTGAGATTTATGGTCGTTTGAAGTTGACTAAAAACTTAAAGGAACTTAGGAATGACTTAAATGATTTTCTCTTTAGTTCTTTTTGGAACTCAAGTGCTATACCTAGTGACCTTAACACTCAAGAAATATTAAAATCCTTGCTAAAATCCTACTTAGAACAAAGGATGGTTGAAGTCTTAGCTCAAAAATTTTCTGGGGTTTTACAATATTTCCCCCATGGGATCATCCGTCCTCGAATAACGGCATGACTGGGTATGGAACGAGTTACTCTTACTAAGGTCTGAGTCTAATGGTATGCTCTTACTGTATTCAAGCTTAACCCAAATCCTTAGGTTCAGGTTCTATACCTCTCTATAGGGAATCTCATCCCAAAACTATTACTCTTTACAACCACATTGGGCTCATAACAAGAACCACCTAATGTTTAACAAGACCACATTCAAGCTTAGTACTCTAACAAATCCAAATCCACGGACTCCTACTAACTTTCTCCTTAAGAAATTCTCAACACTTGACTTGATTTTTCATGTTATCATCTCCCCCTTAGGTCTAAAACTAGCACTTGAAAACTATAGACCTATTCCACATTGACAACACAATTATTCTATCTAGGCACACATGGAAAATTATAACTTAATTAGAACCTCATCTGGTAACATACCATCTCGGCACACCTCTTAATGCTCTTGTTACTTTTTTGACTTAGACACACTTCACTTCCCTTATCTTAAGGTTAGGGTCTCTCACTTGTACCACTCATATTTATTGCAGCTAATCACCTCAATTCCTCACCTACTCTATGCTAAGCCTATCAGATAAAATCTCCAGACTAGCATCATCACCCTCATGTTGACATTCTTTTGATCACGACACTCATCTCAAATTCAAGCTTAATGTTTACTACTAAACCCGAATATCAATATGATTTATCGCCTACTATACTAACTTGCAACTACTAGATACACTTTTATTAGTCGCTCTCCCACTAAAATTTCATGACAAGTAGTCAATTCTTACCTCTTTGTCTTCATACTTACAAAATACTATCACATTTCCCTTCACAACTTGAGTACTATTCACTCATTAACTATACATCAATTCCTAATTAGTTCTATAACACTCTGAATATTATAGGCTCTCCCTCATAATGATAAGCCTAGCTTAGATCTATCACCTCATTAATACTCTTGCTCTTCTATTCAACACTTACGCTTGGTCATTACCTACACAATAACACTTCATCACAAACTCCTTTCTATCTACAACACACTCTACCTCCTATGATGGAATCTTCACAACTCATATCTTCTTAGTCTACCCATAAGGAAAAACTCTTCATTTGTAACTTACTAGGTGCATGACTATAATAACATAGCTTGCCTCATCACTATATCCCTTTCTAGGATTACGAAACCTCTGCATACTTTCCTCTAACTCTGGGCTCGTTTACTACTACTACTCATGTTCTCGTAACTCATGCTACCTTTTCGGGTGAAAATCTTACCCTAGCTCTAAATATACCTCCTTATAAGTATCTATGCTGAAACAAGGTTTAAGGAAAAGAGTACGACTCGCTTTTAGCTCAAACACATGATTCATATGAATATGAGTACATTCCTCTGAAACTAGACACTTACTTACTCATGGGCTTCTCTCAAGCCCCTCCGGAGTCTCAGAACTTGCTCAAGAATAACTCATCCATAAAGATCTTAGGATTTACTTTTCAACCACCTTTAGTATGAGGGGTAGTCGAATGAATCTGAGAAATGGATAAGTATGAATAAATATCTATGACATAGCTCTATTGCACGATTAAGAGTATGAAAGAAGAGAAACTTTTGGACTCATTTAGTGCATTATCTGTATAGATTTAGTGTCCTGAAATGCTTATTTTGTGCTAATAACTGATGTAAAATTCTTTATTTGTAGGTATATGGATTGAGGAACAAAGCAAGGACACTAATGTGCAAAAAGGAACGAACTGAGCAGAAAGAATGAAGAAAAGCAAGCCTAGTGATCGCCAAGTCCACTTGGCGAGTCGCTGAACGACTGCTTGACCGCCTAAAGTTCCAGTGTGCCAAGCCTTGAAGGAAGTAACCAAGTTGGCGAGAGAAAGGAATAGTCAGCGGATCGCCGAGTGGTTCCGTGATGCAGTGTTAAATCGCTCAAAGTTACAGACCTTGAGGATTCTAAAGGCCAGGGCAAAAGGGCTATGGAATTGACCAAAGGGCGGATCACCGACTAGACCGGCGAGCCCGACTTACTACGTCGAGTGGCTCTACGCAGCACATTTTTGGCAACTATAAATACATTTTTGAATATTTAGTTTAGGAGGATTCATAATCAATTAGAGTATCTGAGACATAATTTCTTAATTTTGAATTGTGAGAAGTTTTATCTAGCTTTGAAGAATTGAAGTTTTTCGCTTTTAAGAAATTGGAAGTGGGTCTTTGAGATTCTTCAACTTGGACCATTGTAAGGACGAAATCAATCTTACTTAGTTGATGGAAACTTAATTTGGTAACGATTTTATCTTTTTATGATGTCTAGCTAAAACCCCAATTCTTGGGGTGTGATTATGTGATTATGGGCTGATTTAGTTTATGGGTATTGCTAATTGTTAATTTAAATGTTGTTTAGAAGTGAGTTCAATCATTAATTGTGGTTTAATTTAATAATTGTAGTTGCAAATGGAGTTCTACCCTTGTGTTTTCGGCTTGCGAGAGAGAGAGAGGGGTTTTAAAACTAAAATTATTGATTGATGGTTTGTGGGTATTGGGTTGTCATGAGTTCAGCTCGAGAGAGTGAATCCTAAACCCTTTTCCACATATTCAGCTCGAGAGAGTGAATGGACTAAGGTGTGGGATGTTCTTATTTTGCTTGCTTGTTGATGTTCGAGAGAAATCGACTTAATTCAAGGTAAATTGTTCAAGAGAAAGTTTAGCTCCTCTATAGTCTAGCTTACTCACTAATATCTAGCTATTTTCTAATAGTTGCAATTACCCATTTGTCTACATTAGCCTATAATCGAATCACATCCCAAGAACCCATCTCACTATTGTTATTTCGTATTGTTTGCTACTATTGTAGTTGATAATTTCAAACCAAAACACCCCATTTGACATTTATGTCACCCTTAGATTTGAATAATGTCTTTATTCAATAATTTCTATTCCTATGACTAATTTGACCATGTTCACACATTCCTATTGAATCTCAAACACGTACCGTTGCTTGTGAGATTCGACCCCAACTCATTTAGTTGGGTTATATACTGATTAACGATCTTTGATGCTTAGAATTGGATGAAGTGTCTTTGAAACATTATTAATCAGGCCCTCACAGCCATAAAAAAGATCCTACTTGGCACGACTTCATAGACACCCTAGGACTCTTGAACTCTGTACTCTCATACCAAAGTTGTCACGACCCGAGCCTACACCCTGGACATGGCCGACACTCGAGAACCATTGTTGGTCCCCAAGTGAACCCTCATCCTGGCTGGCGAAATGTGGAAGACTAACTTAAGCATACAAAGCTTAAAAACTGAATTAAATTCAAATACTCAACTTTAAAATAGTCTGAACAATACAGAATTGATAACTCTGAATGAAAATAATATATTGAACTCGCCATAAAATAGGCAACTTAAGTCTTTAAAACATTTAACAAAATAAATGATGAGACTTCTGAAACTCTATTATCTATCTATGAAGCCTCTAACTGACAAAGATGGAAGTCGGGACACAACCCACGAAATCCTAATAACTAATATAAATGAAAGTATAAGTGCAACCCTCCGAAAGCAAGGAGGCTCACCATAGCTAACTCAAACTTCATGTGGTATCAACGAAGCTCCTGTTGATGATCCTGAATACCTGTATGATGCAGGCCAAATGACTCAGTACATGGAATGTACGAGCATGTAAGGGAAATTCTAAAGCATGAACATAAGCTTGAACTGGTGGAATAGAAACATACTTACCTCTTCTCAACTCACTCAACACAACCCAAAGAAACATAGTTCAACTCGACTTAGAGAAAATAGGGCTCAACTCAATGATAAGATATTCAACTCAGTGAAATAAGGCTCCACTCAATAATAAGATATTCAACTTCGTGAAATAAGGCTCAACTCAATTATCAGATACTCGACTCTGGGTACTCAACTCTGTATACTCAACTCTGGATACTCAACTCAATATAAAGCAACAACAAGAGATGCAATATATGGAAAGCTTTTAAAACAGTAAAAAAACAACTCAATGTATTTAAGAATATAATATACTTAGCTTTTATGCAAGGATACAATATAAACTCGGTGTATATAAGAATACAAAATATCTCTGTGGGAGTTTCTCTAACCGACAACCATCACTACGAGCTATGTGATGATATAATAGTTTGCCTCACACTGTCAAGGCCGTCCTATACCTTGCTAGAGGTATAGAACCTAACTACTAAGTGGATCCAGTAGACTTTGCTAAAAAATATTAAGGAATCATCTACAAAGTATGACTCTTTTCTACCCATGTGGCTACATGATTTATGGGGGCTGTGAGTTGTCTAAACTCTCCCCTATATCGGTGCTCAATACTACTCCCAAAATATAACTAGCTCATATGTTTTTGAAAAACATAACTCTTTTTGTGGTTTGAGATAAATACTCAAACACTAGCCCAAAGGCTCTCTAGGAAATCCGTATTTCCTCTCTTGCTTAAATATGAAAACATTTACTCTTTATTGAAAAACTAGCTCAAAAGCTCTGTTAGAAATTGGTGTTTCCTTTCTTGTTTAAATATGAAAACATTTACTCTTGGGAATACATAGTCCTCATATACTATTTTGAAGAAAATAACTTCACTCTTTACTCTTTACTCAACTTAAAACTCAAGTCTTAAAACAAGTTTAAAGCATTTGCAAAAAACTTTTTAAAATAGACTTCATGCTGAATTATGGACGTGAACGACTCAATTCAAGGTTTTCAATAACCATAGATAGAAATCAATACTTGGAACTCAATAACTTCAATGATACTACTCATTTCAACAATGCTCAACTCAGAGGGCTCATGCAGAATTATGAGCATGAACTACTCAACTCAAGGACTCAAAGATACTTCTCATCTCAAGACTGCTCGAGTTATAGGGTTCATGCGGAGTTATGGGCATGAACTACTCAACTCAAGGACCTTCATGTGTAACATGTAGTAGCCCCATTATTAGGAGTAAAATCCCAAAATGATTAGGAACACAATACTCAAGACTTAGAACTTGAAGATACTACTCCTCTCAAAAATACTCAACTAATAGAGTTCATGCATAATTTATGGGCATGAACGACTCGACTAAAGGGTCTAAATAATAATATGGAACTCATGTATACGACTCTTTTCATTCTCATACTTACTTCCTCAAAACTTAATTTAAAATTCAAGTGTTGGGTTTGAAAAACTTCTCAAGATTTATAAACTCTAAATAGGGTTCATGCTCAATTATAGACATGAACAAGTCAACTTAAGGATCTCTATAAAAATATAGAAACTCAATACTTAGGAATAACATTTTTAAAAGAATCGGGAATTCAAGAACTCAAAATCAACTTAGCTCAAGAATACTCAAATCAAGGGGTAGAATCCTAGATTTCTCTTTTATTGATTTGAAAGTAGATGTAGGGCGTGGGGACGATCTAGTCCAACACTATGATAGCCTTACATATTTGAATAAAACAAGATTCTTGAAGAATCTTAAAGAAGAACTTGATTAGAAGCCTTGAAACCATAGCTTGAAGGTAAACAATCAAGAAAACTTTTCTTGAGATTCTTGAATTAGTTTCTTGAAATCTTTATGACCAAGATTTATTATTTTCATTAGTGATTCATAATTTTATGGAGTAACTTGAGTTAGAAAGAATGGAATTCTTGGAGAAAACTTACCTTGAAGAAGAATTTTGAAAAAAGATAAAAAGAATCTTGAATGGAGTTTTCTACTTTGATTTTTCCTTAGGGTTTTACCCAAGGGTTTGAGAGAGAAGAGAATGATGGACTAAAATATGAAAATCTGACTTTTTTGAGCCTTTTCTTAGTCATGAAATTCGTTTAGGGTTTTCTTGGAGGTGAAAAAAACAAAAATAACACTTTTTAATATTTTTCCGTCGGCTAATTCGTAACATCACTATATAGGTTACTAAAATAGTCATAACTTTTTACTCTGAAATTGGATACGCGAAATTGGTGGTGTTAGAAAGTAGATTCAAATACTTTTAATTTCATATTTTATGGCTCATGTAAATCTTTATATTTTAAGAGATATGGTGTAACATCTCGCAATTTGAAATAAGCTTATAATTGGAAATAGTAATTTTTGGAAAGAATTAAAATCTGGAAATATGGTTAAGTTAGGAAAAGTTGAGTTTTTGGTCAACTTCAAACGACCATAACTTCAAACGACCATATCTTGGAATTATCTTTCCAACGCTGCCAAGTTTGCTTTAATCCGAGTTCGTACGAGTGAGTTATGCCCTTTTGGAAGTTGGGTTGTTCGAATAAGGAATGTCCAATCCGGATTTTTAAAGAGTAGTTTGGTCTTTTCCTTACCCTTTTATTTTTATTCGTCTTTTGTAAGTAATTAGGGGCCTAAGCTGAATTAGATCAGTTTACACTTTTGGAAAAGAGTTAAGGTTTTAGAGAAGAGTAAAGAAGAGGGGAAAAGAGAAGGAAAAGCAAGGAAATCGTCAAGTTCGTCAAGTTTAGCTTAAGGATTTCGTCGGGGGTGATCCCTACAAGGTATGTGAGTCTCTCATAGCGTTGGTTTCGTTCACCCACGTGCCAAACATGTTTAGTTCAGTGAAATTCGTCCTAAAAGAGTTTGGAAGTTGATGTTTTTGACATGAATTCTTGAATTTGAATGTTGTTCTTGAATTGGGATGAATTGAAAAGTTTCTGAGTTTGTTACGTCGCATTATAGAGTCTTTTCAAGTTAGGTTCGTAAGTACTTTTGTTGGGTATTTGTATCTAAAAGTAATTTGAGAAAAAGAACCGAGTTTGGCTGAATTGGGGCTGGAAAATGTAGAAGATATCTCGTCGAACGAAATCAGAGGGTGGCCTCGCGTTGCGCGCCTAGTTCCCAAATTTGAAGTTTCAGCTTCGCGTCGCGGAGCTGACACGAGGTGTTCTGCCTCAAAAGATGTTTTCAGAACCAAAAGTTAATTATGCCTCCGCGTCGCGGATCCACCTTCAAATATTGATTTTTCAGTCTTTTCTCATGTTTAGCTATCTAGAATCATTCCTAAACATCATGAGATCCTTCCAATCACAAATCTTAATCCTTGAATCAATAATTCAATTCAAGGATCAGTTAAGAGTCAAGTCAAGAGCAGTTAAGATCAAAGTCAAGAGAAGTCAAGAGTTAAGTCAAGATGAGTTCTTAAAGTTTTTCAAAAGTCTTTCACAAATGTTTTTAACATCGTTTTAAGACTGAAAGTTTCAAGTTAAGCAAAGAGTAAAGAGTTGAGTTCATTTCTCAAAAACTATTAGGGAACTAAGTATTCCCAAAGAAGTTTTTAAATGTTTTCACATTTAAACAAGAACAGAAACTGAGATTTTCAAAGAGCATTTGGGCTAGTTTTTCAGAAAAGAGAAACAAGTTTCAAAATGAAGCAAGCAGAGAAACTGAGATTTCCAAGATAACCTTTGATCTAAGTTTTTGAGCACTAATCCAAATTCATAGAAGAAGTATGTTAGTAAACATAAGAGCTAATATTATATTTTTGGGAGTAGTATTGAGCACCAATATGGGGATGCGAGTTCACATTAACTCAAGTCTCCATAAACCATTTAGCCATCATGGGTAGAAAATGGTCATACTTTTTAGATGAATCCTTTAAGCATAGACTAGTGGATCCACTTAGTGAGTTAGCTTCCTATATCACGGAAAGGTATAGGATGGGCCTCGGCAGCGTGAGGTAAAGCGCTGTATCATCACTATAGTTCTTAAGTTATGGTTGTCTGTTAGAGAAACTTCCACAACAGTAGTTGCATGGTTCCTCAAGGGGTTCTGCTTAGTGTGAATGGGGGTATGGGACATCATTCATGCATTGCACAAGTAGACTTTGAGAGGGAGCATGGTTTGTCTTTTTATGATATTATGATTATGAATTGACTGCATGTTTTCAACAGTTTTTCTTTGTATTGCACTTGTTTTAAACTGCTTTATAATGAAATGAGTTTAGTTAAGTATTCATGAGTTGAGAAGAGCCAAGGTAAGTGTTTCTTTCAGATTCCTTTTCAAGCCTATGTTGTTTGAGCATTCCAACTCGCATACTCGTACATTCAATGTACTGATGCTAGTTGGCCTAGATCATTTTATGATGCAAACTCAGGTAACTAGGATCGGCATTCCGACGCATCGTTGATCCAGTGAGCAGTTCAGAGTCTATTGGTGAGCCTCCTTGCTTTCCGAAGGATCCATTTCGTTGCTATCTAGTTTAGTTTATTAGGATGTTGTGGGGTCTGTCCTAACATCCATCTCAGTTGTTATTAGAGGCTTCATAGACAGTCAGATGTTAGTCCTTTGAGTCTTTTCATTATCATTTCTTATTGTCAAGACTTGGGTTGCCACTTTTAGCCAAGTTGGATATTTAACCTTTAAACATTTTCAGTTATTTCATTATGCAGTTCAGTTAAGTTTATTGATCATTATAGATATAATTATTGTCTTCCGCTGAGTTAAGTAAGCCAGGCCAAGGGTTCGCTTGGGGCCAGCAATGGTCTTCAAGTGCCAGTCCCGTCCAGGGTGTAGGCTTGGGGCGTGACAAACTTGGTATCAGAGTATAGAGTTCAAGAGTCCTAGGGAGTCTACGAAGTCGTGTCTGCAGAGTCCTGGTTATCGGTGTGAAGCGCACCACATGTACAAATAGGAGGTTGCAACATTTAGGAAAATTTCTCACTTCTTTCACACTTATTTCGTGCGTTAGAGTTTGATCTCTAAAAAATTTCCCTCTAATTCGCCCTTGCGCGTGTTTCAGACAATCATGCCTCCATGAAGCGTAGTCGGAGGTCGTCCAGCTAGGAGATATGTTGAAAAGCAAGAGTTACCTAATGCACCTGAAGTGCAACCGCAAGGAGAAGTTACTAATGTTGAGTTCAAAGAAGCAATTAGAATGTTGAGTCAAGCTGTGACTAACCAGGTTGGTTAGCAAAGAGGAGCTCAACAAGAAGGGGCTAACACTTTGAGGATTCGTGAGTTCTTGAGGATGAATCGCCCAAGTTTCATTGGTTTAAGCAATACTAAGGATCCAAAGAACTTTATTGAAGAACTAAAAAAAGGTATTCGATGTGATGCACGTTGCTGATACTGAAAGAGTTGAGCTAGCTGCATATCAGATGAAGAATGTTGCTAGGACCTGGTTTGATCAGTGGAAAGGGGGTAGAGCTGAGGATGCACCACCTGCGAGTTGGGCCTATTTTAAGGAAGCTTTATTGGGGCATTTCTTTCCCCGAGAACTGAAAGAGGGTAAGGTGCGAGAGTTCCTCGCATTTATGCAAGATTTTTTTAGTGTTCATGGNGTTTGATCAGTGGAAGCTTTATTGGGGCATTTCTTTCCCCGAGAACTGAAAGAGGGTAAGGTGCGAGAGTTCCTCGCATTTATGCAAGATTTTTTTAGTGTTCATGGGCATGGGTTGAAATTCACCCAACTGTCTCGCTATGCCCGTGAAATGGTTGCGGACATGAGGAGTAGGATGAGCTTGTTTGTTGCTGGGTTGTCTTGTCTATCGAGTAAGGAAGGTAAGGCTGCAATGTTGATAGGTGACATGGATATCTCGAGGTTGATGGTATATGTGCAGCAGGTTGAAGAAGAGAAGCTAAGAGATGGAGAACAATTTAAAAGATAGAGAGCCAAGGCAGGGAATTAGTCCAGAGTCCGGGCAGCAGAGGAGTAATGACAACCGGTCTTCTTTCCAACAGGAACAGAAGGGACCTGCTCCATCATTTGCTAGTGCGCCTACATCTAGGAATAAAAGTGAGTACAATGGTTAGAATTCCAGAGTTAAACCTGCACAGCCTCAGGGTAGGGTGGCACAAGGAAGTAACTGGTCTCCTGCATGTGTTAGGTGAGGTAGAAGCCCCCCAGGAAAGTGTCGTTAGGGCCAGACATGTTGTTTCAACTGTTGACAAGAGGGTCACTTCATGCGAAAGTGTCTAAAGAACATGCAAGGAAATGGTACTGGCGGAGGAACAAACAACGTATATGCTATCAACAATCGCCAAGAGCAAGAGGATTCGCCAGATGTTGTCACTAGTATGAATCAAGTTTTTGACTTTACTGTTTATGCTTTTCTAGACCCAAGAGCGAGTTTATCGCTTGTAACTCCATATGTTGCTATGAATTTTGATGTTATTCCTAAGCAACTTAGTGAACCATTCAGTGTTTCTACACCTGCTGGTGAGTCTATTCTAGCCAAGAGAGTCTATCGTGATTGTCCCGCTTCCGTCAATCACAAGAGTTCCATGGCTAATTTAATTGAGTTAGACATGGTAGATTTTGATGTCATTCTTGGTATGGACTGGCTTCATGTCTGTTATGCCTCAGTTGATTGTAGAACTCGAGCAGTCAGGTTTCAGTTTCCAAATAAGCCAGTTTTAGAGTGGAAAAGAAGTTCAGCAGTGCAAGGGTCATTTCATTTCGTACCTTAAGACAAGGAAGTTAGTTTCTAAGGGGCGTGTCTATCACTTAGTCCGAGTTAATGATTCAAGTGTTGAGGTCCCTCATATTCAGTCAGTTCCGATAGTAAAAGAGTTTCCAGAAGTATTTCCTGTTGACCTACCGGAAGTCCCTCCTGAGAGAGAAATAGACTTCGGCATAGACATCATTCCAGATACGTGTTCTATATCTTTTCTGACATACAGAATGGCACCAGGTGAGTTGAAAGAGCTTAAGGAGCAGTTGAAAGTTCATGAGAAGAATTACCCAACCCATGACTTAGAGTTGGTTGTTTTAATTTTTTCTTTGAACTATGATGCCATTATCTTTATGGTGTTCATGTGGAAAGTGTTCACCGATCACAAGATTTTCAGTATGTATATGGTCAGAAAGAGCTTAATCTCAGACAGAGAGAGTGGTTAGGGTTACTCAAATAATATGACATGAGTATTCTTTATCACCCAGGTAAGACTAGTGTTGTTGCGGATGCCTTGAGAAGGCTGTCTATTGGTAGTACCGCCATTTTGAGGAGGGTAAGCAAGAGTTAGCAAAAAGATGTGCATAAACTTGCACGATTAGGAGTTCGATTAATGGATTCCACAGAAGGAGGAATAGTGGTGACGAATGGGTCTGAATCATCATTAGTGTCAGAAGTAAAAGGCAAGCAAGACCAAGACCCTATCTTGCTTGAATTAAAAGGTGGATTGTGCTTATTGGGTGTTTAAACTGTATGTTTGATGTGACGCCCTTAGCTTAGTAAGAGTAATATCATTCGAGGACGAATGTTTCCAATGGGGAGATATTGTAACATCTTGCAATTTGAAATAACTAGGAAGAAGCTTATAATTGGAAATAGTAATTTTTGGAAAGAATTAAAATCTGGAAATTCGATTAAGTTAGGAAAAGTTAAGTTTTTGGTCAAATTCAAACGGCCATAACTTCTACATCAAGATGAGTTAGGTGTAATTCCAGTATGATTGGAAAGATTTTGGAATTATCTTTGCAACGGCACTGAGTTTGCGCAAATACGAGTTCGTATGAGTGAGTTATGCCATTTGGAAGTTGGGTTGTTGGAATAAGGAAAGTCCAATCTGGATTTTTAAAAGGGTAGTTTGGTCTTTTCCTTACCCTTTTATTTTTATTCGTTTTTTGTAAGTAATTAGGGGCCTAAGGAGAATTAGATCAGTTTACGCTTTTGGAAAAGAGTTAGGGTTTTAGAGAAGAGGAAAGAAGAGGGGAAAAGAGAAGGAGAAGCAAGGAAATCGTCAAGTTCGTCAAGTTTCGCTTGTGGATTTCGTCGGGGTTGATCCCTACAAGGTATGTGAGTCTCTCATAGCATTGGGTTCATTCTCCCATGCGCCAAACATGTTTAGTTCAGTGAAATTCGTCCTAAAAGAGTTTGAAAGTTGATGTTCTTGACATGAGTTCTTGAATTTGAATGTTGTTCTTGAATTGGGATGAATTGAGAAGTTTCTGAGTTCGTTACGTCGCATTATAGAGTCATTTCAAGTTAGGTTCTTAAGTACTTTTGTTGGGTATCTGTATCTAAAAATAATTTGATAAAAAGAACCAAGTTTGGGTAAATTGGGGCTGGAAAACGAAGAAGACATTTCGTCGGACGAAATTAGAGGGTGGCCGCGCGTCGCGCGCCTAGTGCCCAGATTTGAAGTTTTAGCTTTGCGTCGCGGAGCTGACACGAGGTGTTTTGCATCAAAAGACATTTTTGGAACCAAAATTTAATTATGCCTCCGCGTCGCAGACCCACCTTTAAATATTGATTTTTCAGTCTTCTCATGTTTAGCTATCTAACATCATTCCTAAACATCACGAGATCCTTCCAATCACAAATCTTAATCCTTGAATCTATAATTCAATTCAAGGATCAGTTAAGAGTCAAGTCAAGAGCAGTTAAGATCAAAGTCAAGAGAAGTCAATAGTTAAGTCAAGATAAGTTCTTAAAGTTTTTCAAAAGTCTTTCACAAATGTTTTTAACATCGTTTTAAGACTGAAAGTTTCAAGTTAAGCAAAGAGTAGAGAGTTGAGTTCATTTCTCAAAAGCTATTAGGGAACTATGTATTTTCAAAGTTTTTAAATGTTTTCACATTTAAATAAGAACAGAAACTGAGATTTTCAAAGAGCCTTAGAGCTAGTTTTTCAGAAAAGAGAAATAGCTTTCTAAATGAAGTGAGCAGGGAAACTGAGATTTCCAAGATAGCCTTTGAGCTAAGTTTTTGAGCACTAATCTCAAATCACAGAAAAAGTATATTTTTAAACATAAGAGCTAATATTATATTTTTGGGAGTAGTATTGAGCACCGATATGGGGATGCGAGTTCACATTAACTCAAGTCTCCATAAACCATGTAGCCATCAAGGGTAGAAAAGGGTCATACTTTTTAGATGAATCTTTTTTCACATAGACTAGTGGATCCACTTAGTGAGTTAGCTTCCTATATCACAGCAAGGTATAGGATGGGCCTCGACAGCGTGAGGTAAAACATTGTATCATCACTATAGTTCTTAAGTGATGGTTGTCGGTTAGAGAACATCCCACATTAGTAGTTGTGTGGTTCTTCAAGGGGTTCTGCTTAGTGTGAATGGAGGTATGGGACTTCATTCATGCATTGCACAAGTAGACTTTGAGAGGGAGCATGGTTTGTCTTTTTATGATATTATGATTATGAATTGACAGCATCTTTTCAACAGTTTTTCTTTATATTGCACTTGTTTTAAACTGCTTTATAATGAAATGAGTTTAGTTAAGTATTCATGAGTTGAGAAAAGCCAAGGCAAGTGTTTCTTTCAGATTCCATTTCAAGCCTACGTTGTTTTAGCATTCCAACTCGCGTACTCGTACATTCAATGTACTGATGCCAGTTGGCCTACATCGTCTTATGATGCAGACACAGGTAACTAGGATCGGCATTCCGACGCATCGGTGATCCAGTGAGCAGTTCAGAGTCCATTGGTGAGCCTCCTTGCTTTTCGGAGGATCTATTTCATTGCTTTCTAGTTTAGTTTATTAGGATGTTGTAGGGTCTATCCCAATATCCATCTCAATTGTTATTAGAGGCTTCATAGACAATCAGATGTTAGTCCTTTGAGTCTTTTCATTATCATTTATTATTGTTAAGACTTGGGTTGCCACTTTAGCCAAGTTGAATGTTTAACCTTTAAACATTTTCAGTTATTTCATTATGCAATTCAGTTAAGTTTATTGATCATTATAGATATGAATATTGTCTTCCGCTGAGTTAAGTAAGTCAGGCCAAGGGTTCGCTTGGGGCCAACAATGGTCTTTTAGTGCTAGTTCCTCCCAGGGTGTAGGCTCGGGGCGTGACATATGGTCTTTTGAAGTTGACTAAATTAGAATCTTACATCAAAACTTAATCGATAAGAAAAATTCAAAAACTTTTATCAAGAACTCAGCAAGAAATTAAATTGCTCAATATTTATGGATAGATTCACAAAAGAAACTCATGATTGGTGTGTCGGTGAACAAACCCAATAATATGGAAGCTTACATAGATCTTAGGGATTAAACCCATGGCGAAAATCTGCAACAAAACTCAAGAACCTCGGCAAACGCCTTGATCCTTTCCTCTTTCTCTTCTTTTCTCTTCTTGAACTCTCAACTAAAACTCTAGGTGTATATTAGGATTATAAAACTGAACCTAAAAGGATTTGATCCTTAAAAACTTAGTAAAATGAATTAAATCTGATTGGGTAAGGAAAAGACCAAACTACCCCTTACTATTTTCGGGTAATTTTCCTTAATTGGACAACCTGACTTCAAAAGGGTATATCTCACTCATACAAACTCGAAACTTAGAAAACTCGATGGCGTTGGAAAGATCATTCAAAGACCTTTAATTTTTCATTTCATGGCACACCTAACTCATCATGTCCTAAGATTTATGGTAGTTTGAAGTTGACTCAAAATTTAAAGGAACTTAGGAATGACTTGAATGATTTTCTCTTTAGTTCTTTTTGGAACTAAAAGTACTAAATCTAGTGACCTTAACACTCAAGAAATATTAAATTTCTCAGTAAAATTCTACTTAGAATGAAGGGTGGTTCAAGTCTTAGCTCAAAAAATTTTGGGGTGTTACACAATTTAAAGAAACTCAAATGGAATGAAAGACGAAAGAGAGACGGGGGCAGGCGCCCCTGGCGTATTCCTGGCACAGGGCACCAGTCCCTAAACTTCAGAATCCCATTTCTGGCGCACTACAGGCGCGAGGTGGGTTAGCACCTCAGTGGCGCGCCTCCCCACTCTGTGCCTAGAAAGTCTGACGAATTTTTCTTGTTCAGTTCAAGGCCTAACTCTTCTGGAATCGGACGATTTCCTACCAAACTCATTTGGATTCTTAAACCCAACATCACTCAAAACCCACCAATAACAACACACATTTGCAAGACCCTTACCTCAAGAACTCAACAAAACTCCATTATTAAATAATGAAGCACAAAACCTAACTATTAAGTAATGAAGAACATGTGTAGGTTATACGCATGACACATGTTCCAGCACTATCACAGAGTATTCAAGTAGAGTAAACAAAAGTGGCATGTCTATTATCCATTGAATTTCGAATTGTGGCCTTTAGAGTAAGAGACTCTGTCTAAGCCAAAGTGCAATTTCTTCTTATTCCGATCTCTAATACAATGATCATCTCTTATTCTAGAATAATCTTCTTCTCAAAGAAACAAAACCCAAAAAAAAATTCCATTCCATATAGTACTAAATTCTTTTTCCCTGGCCAAAGAAATAGAGAAAATACTAGTAAAAACTCTTTCAAATTTGAGGTTTTCTCCAAAAAAGACAGCTCGTATCCAATTTCAAAGCTAGAGAGTAAAGGAAACAAATTTCATGATGATCCAGAGGAAAAATTAGCATATACATGGAAAGATATTCATGGTTGAAATGATTGGGAAGGGATGTTTGATCCTATTGATCCCCTATTACAAGCAGATCTAATATGTTACAGAGATATGTTACAAGCATGTCACAATGAATATGATTTGGATCGTAGTTGTAAGATTGATCCTAGTTTCTTTTTCAAAATCGCGCCTGCACATGATTTGGATCATAGCTTTATCATCGATCTTAATTTCTTTTCCAAAATCACTAGTGGCGAAAAACATGGCTACGATGTCTCAAGCTACATTTACTCCAAGTGCCTCACTCATTCAATTTGGACTGGTGATTGGAGTCACCAAGAAAATTGGATTGGCAATGTCCCAGTATCAAATGATGAATACTCAACACACTTAGGATGCCATCACATAATAATTATTTGGCATAAAACAATGAAGCATGTTGAGGATATTATGGCTATAATGGACTTCCAAAGACCAACTAGAGATTACAACATGTCTAATCACGATCCATCAATCAAAATCGAAGTTGGATTGTTAATCATCTACATGAGGAAACACGATCAATGTAACATGTGCAAGGTATCAACAAGGGAACAAGTTCTTAATAAAGTTAAGAGACTGATAGATTGATATTCAAATGAGGAGTTAAGTATAACAATAATAGGACATAGCTTGGGAGGTGGTTTAGCTATGATAAATGCTTATGACATTGCAAAAATTGGACTAGATTTACGTGAAGACAAATGTGTTATTCCCCTTTGCGTATTTTCATTCTCAGGGACAAGAGTTAGGATTATTAGATTCAAACAAAGGCTTGAAAGATTAGGAGTGGAAGTTTTGGAAGTAGTAAACAAACATGATTTCAAGGTTCAAACAAGACTGATTCAAAAACTTGGAGATTATTTTGGAGTTATTGTCATGTTGTGAAGAGATAATTTTGGATCATAAGATATCCCCTTCCTTAAAGGAAATGCATAATCTCACATACATCAATGATTTGGAGGTTCACTTGGATTTACTCAAATGGTTAGTACAATTTTCTTTTTAATTTCTAAAGATTAAGGGTGACAAAATAAAATTCAATTTGTCCAACCCGTTTAAGTTTGGGGTAGCTAATTTCAACTTATTAAAAATCAAGTTGATCTGTAGTCCAAATTGAACCCTCCTACTCAGTTGAGCTGGGAGAAAAGGGCTTAAAATGTTGTGTTCTCACTGGTTTATGGGTTTAGTTGGCAAAGTGATGAGTAAGAGGGTTCGACTAACAAACGGAGCCAAGTACAGGGGTCTCACAGGTCATTCGGCCAATTTAATATGTTATATGTAGCATAGAAAAGGTTCTTTTTAATTAGGTAATAAAATCTTTTTAAAAAATAATTAAAACTTAGTAAAAATTGGACGGGTTGGGTTATGACTCATTACTTTACCCATTTTGACCCAAACAAATTTGGGTTGGGTTGAATCTTGACCCATTTTGACCACCCTTCCAAATATGACCCAACCCGTCCAATTGCCACCTCTATAGTATAGATGCAAGGGCGGAGCCATCCCTGAACTTACTGGTTTGACAGTAAAAAAGTAGTTTTTGTCCAAACTTTGTATTTGTATAAGTAATATATTCATAACACAATAGCCAAGAAAAAAAATGTGATCCATAACACTCATAAACTAAGACGTTTGACCATGTTTCATTGTGAAGATCGAAAAAAAGTATAATTTTTGTTTTCAAAATGAAAAATGATATTTGGAAATTCTGATTCCATCTATGTATAGAAGTTTATCAAAATATTTCTTCTCACAACCAAGTTTTCACAAATTTAACTACAATATGTTCATATGAGCAGGTTTCAAGGGAAAGGAAAAGGATTTTCGATTCGAAATCGAGGCGATATAAATTTGGATAGAAAAGTAAGTGATCTCATGATCAAGACGTATATTAAGATAATAAATGGGGACATAAAATTCATAAAGTTTGATAGTAACATGAAAAAACAGTATGCTGAACAACTTCATCTCAAGAATCAATCCCTTGCATAAGATTAAAACCAATCATGGTCATACATGTGCAGAAATGGTGTCTGAACCAACTTATGAGCATTTCATCCCTTTAACCATGATGTCAGTATTATTTTTTATATGCATAAAATAAGTTATCAATAATAATGAGTGTTCATATGACCACCCTTGGGTCGATCTATGTAGCTATGCCACTGATTCCAGTAAATGATGATTCGTCCCTAGCTTTGACGGTCAATTTCTAAAAAAAATGCAACCTAACAATTCTTAAGATAAAATGAAAAAAAATGGCACAATTTATAATAAACAATTGATAGCTAGCGTGCAAAATAAGTAAATCAAAAACGTCTGATCGAGTTTATAAAAAAACACACACAAATATAATTAAAGGTGTTTAACAACATGCAACAAGAACTTTTCCCATTGCAAAATTTGAATGTTTAAGTAAAGGAGAAGCTAAAATATTGTAAATTTTTAACACACTAATTCAATTTTGTGTGTGATCGAGAATATTTCAAAACCATGACAAATTCTTCGACAAAAGCTCCAACTTTTGCTGAACTTTTTCCAGAGTGAGGTGCTACACATAACCATAATTTTTCTAGATGTTTGATAGGCAAATTAAGACGAATCAACATTCTGAAATTATTAGGATCAGAAATTCATAAATAATAATCAAGTGTAATACAGAAGGTACTAGAGCAAATTTTGAATGACAATATAAGTATTTAATTACCTCGTCTTCGCTCTGGAGACTCAATTTGTGTGCAAGGTACTTCATTATGTAGGAAGACGGCTTGTTCACATCCCTATTTAACCAGAAAAGATGAATAACATATTAATTGAAGTTAAGAGGTATTTTGGAAAGTAAAAAGATGTATAACTTCACAAAAAAAGGTGGAGAGGGAAGGGGAAGCACTTCCATTATGATCTTGCTATACGAGGTCCAAGAAAGGGCTAGACCATTAGGGTTCATTATACGCAGTTTTATCCTGTAATTATGTAAGAGGTTGTTTCCACAACTCGAATTTGTGATCTCCTAGTCACATGCAACAACTTTACCAGTAATGTCAAGGCTTTCCTTCCCTTGAGAGAGAAGTCATACCAAAAGAAAACCAAATTACCTATACCAAACTAATTTACGCATGCCACAATGGCTACTACAAGAGTATCTAGAACTTCAAGAATATATATAGGCAGGTCATAATATTTTTGTAAATATATATTCAAATGTAATTAAAGACTTACTGTATCTTTATGTAGTGAGTAGAAATCGGTGGTAAGGGTGAAGGACCTTTCCTGAAACAATCATATCTAGTCAAACATTGTCACATAAATTGAAATAATATACAAAAGAGTAATGCATAAAATTGAAAGGCATAGAATTAAACTCACTGCTTTTCACATGCAACCAAAGTGAACCAAATAGGATGGACTCTTTCATTGACTACTCTTGTACTACCGTTGCTTGAACCTCATGTTGTCTCAGTAGTGTCTTGAACTTGTGCCACATTAGTATTTGTTCCACCACTACCACCATCACCACCACCACTAACAAGAGGAAGAGGAGGAGGAATATTTGTTTCTTTTTTCATTCTTCCACGTCGTCCCTTTTTCCCTTTTCCTTTATCAATATTATTATTATTACTTCTTGATGGCTCTTCTATAGCTTGAATAACATCCAATCTCTTAACATTCCGTTTGCGAACTTTGTGTTCCTTAACTTTTGGCGAAGGCACATACTCATCGTCGTCCTCAACTTCATAATCATCAAGATTGATTAGTTGAGTACGATTGATGAACTTTGGAACTTTCTCTCTGGCCTTGGATAAAGCATTCATAGCATCCAATGGTTCAATACTTTTGTTTTTCTTTGAGATGCTATCATTCTTTGATGACTCAGCATCATAAGCAATACTCTCAACCTTCAACAAGTCATCAAAAGAGTTAGTACACATATATATACATAGTTTCAGTTGAACTCACGGAATCCAACATAGATCTAGTTCGGATTCCAACCATGTCAAATTACTTTCTCCTTGAGAAATTATTAGCAAATGCCTTTAATTAGAAGATTATGTGCATTGACCAAAAGGTGCACTTCTCAGTGTCACATGATGTTGAACATTAACAGTTGAAGGAATAAACAAGAACTAATTACCTAATACTAGCATATGACTTATGCTACTCAGACTCTTTAAAAATGTCAATTGGAGAATATGATACTGTGCAACATCAAAAGTGAAAAATCTGTACAAATTAGCATATGACTACTTAAAACATAATGTGGATTTTAATTAATTAAGTACACGTTGCTTAAGTTAAGTAGCTTTGCCCAAAAGAAGAGGAGCACTTGACCTTCCTGGCTGATCTCCCTTTATATGATTATATGAAATATAATTGTATTTTTCATTATAGTTCTGAAAAAAAAATCCATAGAACAACTACTAGTACACGCTCCTCAGTCCCAAATAAGTTAGGATCGTGAGTAAAACATAAAGTAGATTTGAATTGTACCTGTTGGCTATGTTGAGTAGCTTTGATCGAAAGAAGAGGACTGGTTAAACTTCCTGGATGCGTATCTCCCTTATTTAGATCAACAACATCGTTAAACCTGGATGGATTTTGAAAACGATCAACATTAGCATTCTTTTCTGAACTTCCTCTTCCTCTTCCTC
Source organism: Solanum stenotomum (assembly GCF_019186545.1). Classification (NCBI taxonomy): domain Eukaryota; kingdom Viridiplantae; phylum Streptophyta; class Magnoliopsida; order Solanales; family Solanaceae; genus Solanum; species Solanum stenotomum. Next base: position 48,314,751 of record NC_064289.1, on the reverse strand, counting down.
TATCTCTACCTCTACCTCTTCCCCTTACAATACTACTATTAGAGATGTTCTGTTGATTTGACACTTGATCATCATCAACAACTGGTGTAGCATTTACGATGGAAGAGATTAATTTCTCCTTTCTCCTTGAACTTGTAGCAACAACAACAGGAGTAGGAGCAGGAGCAGGCGATGGGGGAGTATCAATGAGCATGTCAGGAATTTTATTCAGATCAATATCCTAACGAGCTAACTTTTTCGGTTCGCCTTTTTTCAATTTTTCGATCAGCCCACTCTCAATAAGTTCTCTTTTTTTACTTGACACCATGTCTCTGATCCCTTGCACTTGGTGATCAGAGATTTATTGAAAAAACGAAAACCCAAGAAATTACAACTACCACCTCCACAGTAGTCTCACAAAGTAGGTTTGAAGATATCGACAACAGACGAACTACATACGACAGAGATTGAAAGATTGTTTCAATAACTTCGCCTTGATGAGTGATAAAAGAACATCGAAAAGAATGTAATAAAGAAAATCTAAACTTCAAGATGATGAAATCACAAGAAAGTTTTTTTTATCAACCTTTGGGATGCTATCGTTCATAAAATCCCAAATAATACATAAAAATATAGTAGTGTTAATGACTAGGGTCAAGTGCAACAAATTGATCATAAAGAAAATTAATAAATAAATAAACTGTTTAATCAAGAAACATAATAAAGACCTAGAGTAGATTACATAAACCTTGTAAATGACACATTCAATTCAACTCAATTCACAAGGACAAATGATTTATCAAAATCACTTAAATAAAAGAAGAAATCCCTAAATTAAAAATCTGTTGTAAATCATTTTTGTGGTTAAATGGATGACCATAACTCCTTGGTTAATTTCCCTCCTTTATGAGTAGTAATGTTGTTGATAATATGGTCAAATGGATGACCATAAATCCTAGGTTAATTTCATCCTTTATTGGTAGTAATGTTGTTGATAATATAGTTAATTGGATGACCATAACTCCTAGGTTTATTTCCTCCTTAATGGGTAGTAATTCTCAAGGTTTAATTTAATGTTTATGACACCCTTTGGTATTCCTCAATGTAATCCTATAAATAGTGGTGTTGAGAATAATGTTGATGACACTTGAAGATTTGATGAATAAATGAAAGAAAGAAAGTTATATTATATTGTTCCTCTTGTCTTATATTCTTCTTGTCTTCATCTTTATATTGTTCTTTTGTTCTTAAGTTTTACAACAAAATCAAAATTTATATTATTTGTAAAAAGAAGTTAAAAAGATGGAAAGAAATAAAAAAAAATCAAAAATTCAAGATCATGAAATCACAAATACAATGATTTATCAACATCAATCNCTTCTTGTCTTCATCTTTCTATTGTTCTTTTGTTCTTAAGTTTTACAACAAAATCAAAATTTATATTATTTTTAAAAAGAAGTTAAAAAGATGGAAAGAAATAAAAAAAAATCAAAAATTCAAGATCATGAAATCACAAATACAATGATTTATCAACATCAATCAAATAAAAAATGAACCCCCAAAAGATTACATCTAAATTAATCTTTTTTTAAAAAATATTGGAAAGAACGAAAAGAAATATTAAAAATTCAAGAGTGAAATGACACAAACAAATTATTTATCAAAATCACTGATTTTTTTTAAAAGGAAACCCAAAAAATTACAACAATCACCTACACTAGTAGTCTCACAAAGTAGGTTTGAGGATACCAACTGCAAGCGACAGAGATTGAAAGATTAATTGTTTCAATAACAACGCCTTGATGAGCAATAAATAAACATAAAAAAGAACGTAACAAAGAACATCTAAACTTCAAGATCGTGAAATCACAAGAACAAATAATTTATCAACATCACTCAAATAAAAAAATAAACCCCCAAAAAATTAAATTAATTAAAAATATTAAAATTTTCTCACATCTGTGACAACATTCTTCAATAATTGTGACATCTTTGCATAACTTTTTGCAAATTCCACATGTCAAAACACTCTTCATACTAGCTTGCCATTTATCAAAATTATCCATTTTCCTGCAAAGGAAAAAATATTATAAAAAGGAAACCAAATCAAATATTTTTTTCCTTAATTATAAACATGTACATTCCATTCATTGCATGTAAATCATATATTAAAAAATCATACAAATAGAAAAAATAACACAAAAAGTACCTTGTTTTCTTGATTCTTGATTTAGTGTGTATATAAAGGAACCAAGAAAGAAAGTATAAAAAAATTAAAGAAGTTTGAAGTTTTTGGATTATTATTTGAATAATTAATATATGGAAAAAATTGGTTTTATGTAGATTACAATAATAGTGAAACTGAACTGTTTTTAATTCCACAACTTTTAATACCATGAGTGATACAAGGAAACTTCACCCTTTCAAATTAAGAGAAGATCCTATGTCTACTATATGATATATACTATGGACTTTTCCTTTTTCTGGTTTGTTTTACTTTATTCCTTTTGTTGGGTTGTGTTCGGGTTAATTTGCCTACGACTTAATTATTTATTTTGTGAGTAATTAATCTCTAGTCTCTACTTATTTAGTTGTTTATTTGTTTAAAACTTTGCTAATCATTTTCGTATTATATATAATTTACTCACTTTTTATATTTGAATATGGATTTCGGAAAAAACATTATTGAAAAGGGCAAAACAACCATAGTTAATTCATTCACTAATTTATCTAGCTCAAAATCCAAGAAAAATAAAAAAATCGGTAGTACTTCTCAATCTAAAACTAAAAAAACTTCTCAATTAAGAATAAATACGGATGATTATACGCATGTTGATGAAACTGTTTTTAATATTGATAGTAATAGTGGATTAGATCCTTATCATGAACATTTACAAAGAAGATTTGGTAATTTTGAAAAGGAATAACCTGAAGATGATGAACATGATGTTAATAATTATGTTGATAGTTTTGATAATAATGTTGATGAATATGATGATGATGAAACTGAGCCACCGTCGGCTACTAGTCCCACTCCCAATCCCTCTTCCCCGGCTCCCGCTCCCTTTCGTTGTCCTGCTCCCATTCCCCCCGTGCATCCTAGGAATAAGGTAGAACGCGCTAAAAAATTAGTTGTGTGGCAATTTATGACTCAGAATGTAGATAAAACACAAGCTATTTGTAATAAATGTAAACATAGAATGAATCATAAAACTGTAGGAAAACAGGGTGGGACGGGACATTTGAGTAATCATTTAATGTCATGTTGTAAAAATGAATTTTTGCATGCTAAAGCTGTAGCCAAAGCTAAAAAAAATGGTACCACCCTTCCTGAAAATGTAGGAGTAAATGGCTCTAATATGGTCCAAACACAATTAAATCCTTCTAATGTTTCTGGTTCTAGTATACAACGGTCATATAGTAGAGAAAAAGATCTTGAAGAATTAGCTAAAATGATTGTTGTTATGGGTTTGCCATTTAGTTTTGCTGAAAATCCCGGTTTTATTCATTATATTCAAATTGTGTATAATCCACATTTTAAAGGTTTTACTAGAAATACAATTAAAAAGGCTATCTTTGATTATCAAGCTCAACATTTTCAATATCTTCGTTGTTTATTTTATTATAACAATTGTAAAATAGCTATTACTTCTGATATGGGCCGTAGTGTAAATGGTAATGATTATTTCACAATTACTGCGCATTGGATTGATGAAAATTGGACTTTGCAAAAAAGAATTTTAGGTTATAAATGTTGTGAAATGCATAAAACCGGTAGTTATATAGCTCAAACAATTATAGATGTTTTGCAAAACTATGGAATTTGTGATAAAATAAGTAGTGTCACATTAGATAATGCTTCTAATAATAGTAATGCTGTTGAAATACTAAAACCGTCTCTTTGCCCTATTTATATTGATGGTTTTCATATTAGGTGTGCTGCACACATATATAATTTGATTGTTAGAGATGGTATAGCAATATATGATGATGGTTGCACAAAAGTTGAAACTGCATGTCATTTTATTTTTAAATGTCAAGTTAAGTCTAGACGTAGAGATTTTGAAAATCGTTGTCGTGAATTTAATCTTCCACCTAGAAAAATTCCAAAATCAGTGTGTACAAGATGGAATTCTTTATTTGAAATGCTTGAAGTTGCTTATGAATATAGGAAACCTTTACAAATGGTTTGGAATGCTCATAATTCAAATATGACATATAGACTTGATGATAATGATTGGAATGACATAAAAGAACTTATAGAATTCTTAAAAGTTTTTTATTTAACTACAAAAAAAATATCTGCACTTTATTATCCAACTATTTGCTCTGTTTTACCTAATATTTGTGCTATTTCTACTAAATTTTATAAATTCAAAAATAAACCAAGATTTGAACAATCTGTTAAGAAAATGATTGAAAAATTTAAAAAATATTTTATTCCTATTCCTCAAATTTATTTAACTGCTTGTTTGTTAAACCCACATTACAAAGATGAAGGTGCATCACGAATGGTTGATAAAATATATTTTAATTTGGGTATTGATAGTGAAGATGATGAAACACCTAGTTGTCAAGATGTTAAAGATAGTATAAAAATTGAAGCTAGAAAATTGTACGACTTGTATAATTCTAATATAAGGAATGTAGTACATAACGAAGAGCCTCAAAGTTCTAGGAGTAGATATAATAATGAAGATGATATTGATGATATGATAGATTGTATTATTGAACTTTCTCATAATGATAGAAATGATTTTGATGCATATATTAATCAAAATACAGAACCTACTACTATTGATCTTCTAGAATGGTGGAGCAATCGCGGCAAAGGATTTCCAAAACTACAACCGGTTGCTCGAGATGTGTTAGCTATTCAAGCATCTTCAGTAGCTTCGGAAGGCGCTTTTAGTGCAGCAAGATTTCAAATTGGAGAGCATAGATATTCATTAGCAGCAGATAGCTTGGAGATATCCGTACTATTTAGAGATTGGATTAATGGCGAGAGAAGGAGTTATGGTCGTCCACCTCTACCGACCAAATTTGAAAATGACGTTGATGAAATAATGCTAGATTTTAGTGATGACGGCATTGATGCAATGGAAGAACTAGCTAATCAACCAATTCCAGAGCATGTTACTAGAGAAATGTTAAATGATTTAAAAAAAGATTTCCTTGGTAGCATGAACTATTAAATTTAAATGTCTATTAGTATGAGTATAATAATTCGAGGTCTAATTCAAACAGAACCCTTCCTAGAAGGTGGCTGTGTAGATTAGATTTTTTAATACTCTACTAATATTTTGTAACTCAACTTGTACTATTTAATTAATATTAATAAAAGTATAGGCTATTCGCCTTAATTTTTTTTTATTATTGTCTTCAAAAGTTCAAATTTAACTTTTAAAGTGTGAAATTTAAACTTTTATAGTTTTAAAGTTTTAAATTTTCAAACTTTTAAAGTGTGAAATTTAAACTTTTATAGTTTTAAAGTTTGAATTTAAATTTTCAAACTTTTAAAATTTAAACTTTAAAGTGTGAAATTTAAATTTTTATAGTTTTATAGTTTTAAAGTTTATAATTCAAATTTAAATTTTCAAACTTTTAAAGTGTGAATTGTGAAATTTAAACTTTTTATAGTTTTAAAGTTTGAAATTTGAATTTAAATTTTCAAACTTTTAAAGAGTAAAATTTAAACTTTTATAGTTTTAAAGTTTGAATTTAAATTTTCAAAGTTTTAAATTGTGAAATTTAAACTTTTATACTTTTAAAAGTTTGAAAGTTTGTATTTAAAACTTTAAAAGTATAAATTTTTAAGTGTAATATTCCTAATTTTTTAATTTTAATAAAAAAATATAATTTATAACGGTTGGACCCGGTTTCCGGTCCGTTACCGGTCCAGGACAGGTACACGGATTTTTTTCCGGAATTACCGGTTCCGGTCAGTCCCGGTTCCGGTTCGGTTCCGGCCCGTGGTGCCCGGTTCCGTTTCGGTTCCGGAACGTCCCGGTCCGGTAGTCCCGTTACCGGTTCCGTTGCCACCCTTAGTATCATGTAATCCTAGATTGCGACGGATCTATGATTTCAAGTTTATGGATTTCGATAATGATCTCAAAATTGTGATAAGCGAGTCATAAGATGATTATTTTTAAAATTACCTTGATAATAAGGTGAAATAAAAATACAAATAAAAGAATTTTTGCATATATCTACCAATCACAGGTTTCTATCTCAATACTATTTTGTGTCTTACCTGTAATAGTTGGCTTAAATAATGAAAATTGAAAAATATCCCTTAAGTATATATACAACTTAAATTATACCATTGGATGAATAAATAATAAACATGACAAATACTTTTAAAAGTGAACTACTCATACTGATCAGTCACGTGACTTGCACGTGTAATTTTTTTTCTTCTAAATATCATTTTCTTTTAAGTCAACAAAAAGTTATTAAATTTTGTATTAATACATCCAAAAATATTTGATATAATTGAATATGCTGTAATGTGGCAACTATAGATCATCCAAAAGATTTCAAATTTAGAAGAGATGGAATTACTAGATTGCTTTATTCATGTTGGGAATTTGATTATGACAAAATTGAATTTGTTGTACCAAATACTGATAAAGTAGTACCAAATAAATATATGCTTAATGTATATCAGATATATTTGATGAAGTAATCTAGGGGATAATTTTTTTTAAAAAAAAGTGGGTTAGGATGGATCGGGTCTAATATAATGATAATGTGATGTCTAATGTTGTTTACCTCTTTTATATTGTTATATTATAACTTCATTTAAGACGGGGATTTATGCATAGAACATGTGCTTTAATCTAAGGTAACAAATTACATTATCCTTGTTCTTAACAATTTATAAAATATCCTTTTAAATACTTCAATTTTTTAAATCTTCTTTATACTACATCGAAATAGTTAAAAACCTTGTCTCTCATACGTCAATTAACAATTGTAAACTTGTAATATAACGATTAAATGCTAGTTTTGAGACTTACAATAGTTCTCCTTAGTATAGGTGGATCGTCTGCAACAATCACGACTTGATTCACTAGTTATCAGGAATCCTCACTTGATTGGATAAATTTCCTACTTTCACTGCCAAAAAATCATTGAAAGTTGCAGAGATAACTCTTCCTGTTCTCTGGACGATTTAGAGTTGGTTTTTCAACTCCCGTAATGGCGTGTATATAGATAGAGTTAGGGTTTAGTATTATGTTAACTAATGGGTCAACTCATTTAGCTAACACCCTTTATGAATGTATTAGACCCAAAAGATATTTTTCCTAGGGGACACTACATAAATGAGCCAAAACGTTTAAGCCCAAAACGGACAATATAACTAGTAGGTTGGGCCATTACAAATGGTATCAGAGCTACTCATTTGTTAGCCTTGTCGATGTGAGCCAGAGTTCAACTAAGTTTAGGCAAATTCTAGTAAGGCGGGGAAAAGCACAGTGTTGAGCCTAGAAAAATCCTATGTGGTGGGGCAAACCTCAGCGAAGAGGCAGATTCCATAGAGGAGGTGTATGTGACACCTATCTAAAGATAAAAAGTCCCACAATAGTAAAACATAGGAAATAATTGGATATATAAGTAAGTAGGCCTTACCAGCTAGTGATGTGTTTTAGTGTCGTGCGGATCTAGGCCTAAAGTGGAGAATATCACTAGCGGTCTGTGCCGTTACATATTCAATGTCTTCTATGGTAAATATCCCACAAAAGAACTATATTTTCTTCAAAGGTTTTTATGAGTTCCTCATAGACTAGGATTTAAGCTTATGTTATTATTTTAAAAATATTTCTTTGACCTTACATTTAGTTATTTCAGTTTCATATTTAGTTAACGTCATAAATTCATCTTGTCCAGCTTTACAAATTATCATATGTATATCTCATACTCATTACATTCAAAGTACCGATTCACATACCTCTTGTGCCTACATTTTTCATGTGACATAGATTCAGGTTCTTACTATCATGATTCTAGGACATCGGTTTGCAGCTTCCAACCAGCAAGTGATGAATTCTCTTATTTTGAGCACTGAAGTCAGTTTGTAGTTTTAGTATGTTATTTCTATTAGCATGTATTGATTAGAGAGAGACATGGTTATGTCTTGACTTATTATAATTTGTATTAGTAGAGGCTTCATAATAGTCAGTTAGAGTTGTTGTATTCAGTTTATTCTATTCTAAATTCCTTTTACATTACAATTGTTGTATACAAAACTTTGTTCAAAAATATATTGAACAAGTATGCCATAATTATTCTTCCGCTCAGTTATATTCATTCTTTTACATGTTTATATTTAGTTTATCATGACTATGCAAGTATAATGGGTTAGCTTGGAGTCACTCATGACTCTAAGCACCGTGTTATGCCTAGGGGTTGTCAAATATTCGTGCCAAAATATGATAAGATTGTACGTACTGCTTCTCCAACTCTCCTCGAGAGTTTCATAAAGGTTCGCAAAAAAATCATCTAAAGTCATATCACAAAAATATTCATGGGCTAACACACACGAAAAATAAAGAAAATCACCTAATTCCTATAAATTGATCCATAAATGCCAAAAAATCACTCTAAAAATGGTAAGACCGTACATATTGCTCCCCAACTCCCTATAGAGAGTTCTGGAAAGTTTTCACAAAGAAATCATCTAGAATCCATATAAAAAGCAAAAAAATTCATGGGCCAACACACACAAAAAATTAAGAAAATCACCTAATTTATGTAAATTATCCCCTAAATGCCTAAAACTCACTTTAAAAATGAAGAGACGGTACGTACTGCTTTCCTTACTGAGGGTTCCATAGGGTTTCACAAAAAAGTCACCCAAAATTCGTATCACTAAAATATTCATGAAAAACAAACGAAATATTGAAAAAATCACCTAATTCTTGTTTGCCCCTAAATTCCCAAAAATCACTCTATAAATAGTAAGACTATATGTACTGCTCCCCCAACTCCCTATGGAGAATTTCATTAAGGTTTCGCAAAAATATTATCTGAAAGTCATATCACCAAAATATTGATGTAAAACCTCGCTATTTGAAAGAACTAGAATTAGAAAGAAACCTTATTTGGAAATAATCAAATTTGGAAAGTTTGACAAAGTTAAGCTAAGTTTGAGTTTTGAGTCAAGTTCAAACAACCATAACTCCTAGAACATGAATAGTTAGGTCGTCTACAAGATACCGTAGGAATGATATTTAAATTATCTTTCCAACGCCACCGAGTTTGCTCATTTTTGAGTTCGTACGAGGGAGATATGCATTTGAAGTCAGGTTGTCTAGATTAGAAAAGTCAAAACCGAATTTTTGAAGGGTATTATGGTCTTTTCACTACCCAATTAATTCAATTCATTTTTGGTAATTAAGTTGAGGTCTAAATTGATTGGATTCAGTTTACGCTTCATAAATATAAGTTAGGGTTTTGATAGAAGAGAAAAGAAGAGGAGAAAAAAGGAGGAGAAGCTTAGAATCGTCGCGTTTTTGAAGATTTTGCTTGTGGATTTCGCCAAGGTTTGATCCCTACGAGGTAAGTGAGATCACATAGCGTTGGGTTCGTTCACCCACGCGCCAATCATGATTTAATTCAGTGAAATTGTATTCTTGAAAGTATAGAAATTGAGTTCTTGATGAATTTTGTTGAAGTTTCTATTGGGTTCTTGATTGTTGAAGTTCTTGAGAAGTTCTTGAGTCAAATTAATGAAATTTGATGTTGTTTTGAGTAGATTCTTACATATTTTGATTATGTATTCGAATCTATTTATTTGGGGAAAGAACCAACCAAATCTAGAGGGTTTAGAGTTGACAAACGACCAACAAAATTCGTCAAAAGCTAAGGAAAAAGGGTGAGTCTCTGAAGGATCGGCTCTGGGGCCCTGCACCACTTCTTTCTGTTTGAGTTCCCTTGAAACGTACCTATGTTTTCTAGTTGATTTCTACACTCTAAGTGTAACACCCCGTATCCGAAATGGACCAAAAATGCAGTTTTTGAGAAGTTGCAGGTGCAACTTACGGTCACCATCCACGGACCGTAGGTCAAACCACAGCCCGTGCTGGTGGTCCGTGGTTCACCACTGCAACCCCTTCCCCAAACCAGCTCAGAAATTTGGCTAAGTGTTGACCCACGGTCGGACTTACGGTCCGTAGGTCAGGTCACGGACCGTAGTTCGTGTCCGTGGATCGATGCCCCAAAATCCCAGCTTCAGTCCCGAACTACGGTTGACCAGCGCGGACCGTCATTTGATCCACCGTCCGTAGGTCTGACCGTAGATCGAAGGTTAGTAGCCAGTTAGCTGAAAATTCTGATAGGTCAACTTCAGATGGTCATAACTCTTAGCACAAAACGAATTATGTGTTCCATAACCTATGGTTAGATAGATAATTGAATTATCTTTCCAACGCCACTGAGTTTTCTAAATTCCGACCTCCGAGTAAAAAGTTATGCCCGGTTTAGTGAAGCCCTGTCGAGCAGACTCGATCTACGGACCCAATCGACGGACCGTCGATTGATTGACGGACCGTAGGTCCATTCCGTCAGTCACTCCGACAACTGTCAATTCAGGGGTTTTTTGGTCTTTTCCTATTTCGTTTAACCCCTAAGGTACGTCGTTTAGACCCTAAATCATGAGATTTTTATTAGTTTAACCCTAGAAGCATAACTAGAACTTACCTAAGTCAAATCATTAATCAAACTTAGAAGAATTAGAATCAAGAGAGGAGAAAAAGGTCAAGAACCCTAGTTCAAGAACGCAGCAAGGTTCCATCAGTTCCAGCCTCGAAATCGAAAGATTTCTCTGTGGAATTCGTCACCGAGTATGTGGGATTTCACTAGTGGATTCCTTTCGCCCATTAGGTCCCTAGAATTCAGTCAGATTCTTGATTCCATGATTATGAACAGACCTAGGGTTTCTAGAATTTGAACAGATCATCATGAGTTAGTTATTTAAATGTTCCAAATCAGATTATCATGTTATTGCTTAGTTTATCGCATGAATTTCAGAACCATAGCTATGTATTTCTTAGTTCTTGAATTACATATGCTAGGTCAGATATTTCAGTATTCAGTTTAACATGCCTCAGTTTATGAATGCATCATTATCAGATTAATTGTTGTATTCTCAGTTTGCATGTTCAGTTTTGAGCTATCCAGTATTTACAGAAATTCAGTCATAACTAGTTAACCACTTAATTCATTGGGAGTAGCATAATACCGAGTTGGACTAGGGTTTCAGCGTACCCATATAGTCCCAGAACTACGAGCCACGTAGGTGTAAGTCCCCTCTGTGGGCAACATCAGTTTAGTGATCACGCCAGCATGCCTCTATACCTCTGGCAGGGTATATTGGGTCCTCTCGATGGGGCGTATACATCGGACTCCACATTTAGCTCATGTGGTTTTATGTCGGTTATTAGTAGCTCCCACAGTTCAGTCAGACTCTATTGCATTGACCATATTTCAGTACAGTCAGTATTCAGTCTCAGCATGTTATAAATTTGGTCATTGCATCAGTTAGCTCAGTATTCAGTATTTTCAGTATCTATATCATGTTCAGATTATTTCATTGCTTTATTGCTTTGTTCAGTTATATGTTATTTCAGCTTTACTCTATCCTGCATGCTCAGTACCTTTCAAGTACTGACGCATACGTGCGCTACATCTTCTCGTGATGTAGGTTCAGGTTCTCAGTATCCATATCACGCTTAGATCGGTTCCCGGTCTCCAGTTCAGCATCATCAGTGGTGAGTCCTCATTTTTCGAGGATTAGTGACATGTTTATCTTTATCGCTTTTAGTCTTTAGTTTCAGTTTTGCTAGATCTAGTTGGGGCATGTCCCAACATTTCTAGTCAGTTTAGAGGCTTATTTCAGACATAGTTAGATTCAGCTTAGTGTTTTGAGTTTGATATTTCTTTTGTATTAAACTCTAAGGTTTGATATATTCAGTTATAGTATATGGGTATTCCCCATCCTTTCAGATTTATTTATGAATTAGCTTCCGCATCAGTTTATTATCTTTAGTATGCTCATGATCATGCCAGCAGGGTTAGCTTGGGATCACTTGTGGTCCTAGGTCCCGTGTCCGCGTCTCGGGGGTAGCTCGGGGCGTGACACTAAGGTTCATCTAAACAACATGAAATCATCCATAACATGATATCATGATCCTTGAATCCATAATTAAATTCAAGGAAAGTTAAAGAGTCAAGGCAAGAGAAGTTCTTAGAGTCTTCCAAAAGTCTTTTACAAATGTTTTAACTTTATTTTAAGACTTGAGTTTTGAGTTAAGTAAAAAGTAAAGATTGAAGTTCATTTCTTCAAAAGAGTATATCGGGACTATGTATTCCCAAAGAGCAAATGTTTTCACACTTAAACAAGAAAGGAAACACCGATTTCCAATAGAGCCTTTGAGCTAGTTGTCAGTAAAGAGTAAATGCTTTCACAATTAAGCAAGAGAGGAAACTTTGTTTTCCAAGAGAGCCTTTGAGCTAAGTTTTGAGCAATAATCTCAAACCAAAGAAAGAAGTTACGTTTTTAAACATACGAGCTAGTAATATTTTGGAAGTAGTATTGAGCACTGATATGGGGGAGAGTTCAGACAACTCACATCCCCTATAAACCATGTAGCCATCATGGGTAGAAAAGGGTCATACTTTTTAGATGATTCCTTAGTACTTTTTAGCATGGACTAGTGGATCCACTTAGTAGTTAGGTTCTATACCCCCAGCAAGGTATAGGATGGCCCTGGCAGCGTGAGGCAAAATATTGTATCATCACACAGCTCTTAAGTGATGGCTGTCAGTTAGAGAAACTCCCACATAAGTATTTTGTATTCTTATATACATAGAGTTATTCGTATTTTTGCATACAAACAGAGTTTATATTATATCTTAGCATACAAACTGAGTTACTATTGTATTTCTCAATACATAAAGTCGTTATCCATATTTTAAAAGCTTTTCTTTGTATTGCAATCATATTATTGCTTTATATTGAAATGAGTTCAGTTTAGTTAAGTTTAGCCCAGGTATGTTCTTTTAGTTCCTTTCAAGCTTATGTCTTGTTTAGAGTTCCATTCGCATGCTCGTACATTCAATGTACTGATTCCAGTTGGCCTACATCTTTTTATGATGCAGATATAGGTAACCAGGATCAACATCCAGTGCATCGTTGATTCTCGTTGAGCTTCAGAGTTGTTGGTGAGCCTCCTTGCTTCCAGAGGATCCCATTTTATTGCTTTCAGTATTTTAGATAATTAGGATGTCGTGGGTCTTGTCCCGAAATCAATCTCAGTTTTTAAAGGCTTCATAGACAGTTAGTTGATGTTAATTCATTAGTCTTTATATTTCCTTTCCAGTTATGTTGAGACTTGATTTGCCATTTTGGCCAGTTGAATGTTGATCTTTAAATACATTCTAAGTTATTCATTGAGGCAGTTTTAGTATGATTGTATTTTAATACTCTCTTTTAGCATGAGTTAAGTCTTTCGCTAAGAGTTAAGCCAGGCCAAGGGTTTGGTAGGGGCTATCAATGATTCTCGAGTGCCAATCTCGCCTAGGGTGTAGGCTCAGGGCGTGACAATTGATGGGCTAACACACGAGAAATTGAGAAAATTGTCTAATTCAAGTTTTTTTTTAAAATAAAATTTGTACTCGAGATCTTTTATTATATCATCTAAAATAGTGGGCTCAAATAAGTCCACTACCAAAGCAACAAAACATCCTGATCGGCTCAAAAGTGACAAAAATAGGTTATGATACAAGACCCCTCAAAATAGGGTTTCCGAATCAGTATCATCAGCTTCCGATTTCCCTTAATCCATCCATCCTTTGAAAATGTTCTGCCTTGTGACCCCAAACAGTGGAATTCTCCTTTTCCTACTCTGGGTGATTAATATCCTCTATTGACATGTTTCCTCTTATGCTGTTAAGATTAGCTCTCAAAGGTTCTTGTCTAATTCATGTGGAGTGACCCTTAAATACTAAAAAATGGTTTGGATCATCATGAGGTTATAAGAGTTATTCCTCAGGTCCTCGTGGATGGTTTTGTAAATGTTTTGAAAAAAGGTCTTCGTTAGCCATATTGCCAAAAATTCCGGAACATAATTCCTGACAAAACTGAAAAAGCCACCTAATTCATGTTGAGTGAAATCTGAATGTTAAAAAAAGTTGATTAAATCATGGTGAATCTTTAGGAATTTTTCATCATATCCTTATAGATGGTTCTGTAAAGATTTTGGAAAGGAGTGCTCCGAAACTATATAACCCAAAAATATATGGGCTAACACACACAAAAAACTAAGAAAATTGTGGCCCCTAAATGCTAAAAAAATGGATTGGATCATGGTGAGGCTATAAGAATTTTTTTCCCAGGTCCTTACAAATAGTTCTGTAAAGGTTTTGGAAAAAAAATACCCAGAAGCTACATCTCTGAAAAATTCATGGGCTAACAAACACAAAAAAATTGAGAATATCGCCTAATTCTTGTTCAGTGACCCCTAAATACGAAAAAGTAGTGTGGATCATGCTGAGGATGTAGGAATTGTTTGTCAAGTTCTTGCGAGTGGTGCTGTGAAGGTTGTGGAAAAAAGGTATCCGAAAGACATTTCACCAAAAATTTCACGGGTTAATACACACCTAAAATTAAGAAAATTGCCTAATTCATGTTAAGTGACCCATTAATGCTAAAAATAAGTAACGTGCATCATGGTGAGACTATAGAAATTGTTCTCCGATTCCTTACAGATAGATCTGTAAAAGTTCTGAAAAAAAGTATTTGAAAGTCATATCACCAAAAATATCCATGGATTAACACATATGAAAAACTGAAAAAATTGCCTAATTTCTGTTGAGCGGCCTCTGTATGCTATAAAGGTGGTGTGGATCATGGTTAAGCTATATTAATTATTTCCCAAGTCCTTATAAATGGTTCTTGAAGAAAGTGTCCGAAAATCATATCATAAAAAAATACATGTGCTAACAGACACGAATAATTGAGATAATTGCTTAATGCCTGTTGAGTGGCCCCTAAATGCTAAAAATAAAGTTGTGTGGATCATGGTGAGGCTATAAGAATTGTTTCCCAAGTCCTTATGGATGGTTCTATAAAGGTTCTGGAAAAAGTTCCCGGAAGCCTTATCACCAAAAAATGCATGGGTTAACACACACGAAAAATTGAGAAAATTGGCTAATTCATATTGAGTGGGCCCTTCATGCTAAAAAAATGTGGGGTGGATGATGAAGAGGCTAAAAGAATTGTTCTCCAAGTCCTTATGGATGGTTCTATAAAGGTTTTGGAAAAAAAGTTATCAGAAGCCATATCACCGAAAAATCCACCGGCTTAATACACTTGAAAAACTAAGAGAATTGCCTAATTCGTATTGAGTGACCCCTAAATACTAAAAAAGTGGTGTGGATCATGGTGAGGCTATAGAAAATGTTTCCCGGGTCCTTACAGATGGTTCTGTTAAAAAAGTGACCGGAAGTTATATAACCAAAAAATTTATGGGCTAACAGATGTAAAACTAAGAAAACTGTTTAATTCGTTTTGAGTGAACCCTGAATGCTAAAAAAGTGTCATGGATCATGGTGAGGCTATAAGATTTGTTCCCCGGGATCTTATGGATGGTTCCGTAAAGGTTTAGAAAAAATTGTTTGAAACAATATTACAAAAAAATCATGGGCTAACACATACGAAAAATTGAGAAAATCATTTAATTCCTATATACTATGTGGCCCTTAAATGTTAAAAAAAAAAGGTGTACATCATGGTAAGACTATAGGAATTGTTCATCAGATTCTTACTTATGGTTCTGTAAAGGTTTTGAAAAAAAGCATTCGAAAGTCATATTTCCAAAAAATTCATGGGCTAATAGACACGAAAAACTGAGAAAATTGTCTAATACTTGTTAAGTGACCCCTAAATGCTAACAAAACGGTGTGGATTATGGTGAGTCTATATGAATTATTCCTGAGGTGCTTATTGATGGTTCTATGAAGATTTTGAATTTTTTTTGTCCGGAAGCCATATCACTAAGAAATCTATGGGCTAACACATACGAAAAATTGAGAAAATTGTCATATTCACGTTGAGTGGCCTAAGCGAAAAAAATGGTGTGGATCATGGTGAGTCCATTGGAATTGTTTACGAGGTCCTTACGGATGGTTTTGTAGAGGCTTTAGAAAAAAAATATTTGGAAGCCATATCACCAATAAATTCATGGGCTAACACATGAAAAACTGAGAAAATTACCTATTCTTGTTGAGTGATTTTTAAATGCTAAAAAAAACGGTGTGAATCATGATGAGGCTATAGAAATTGTTCCTCGGGTCCGTACAGATTGTTTTGTAAATGTTTTGGAATGAAGTTCGAAACTCATATTACCAAAAAGATTATGGGCTAACACACAGAAAAAATTAAGAAAATCACGTACTTTTTGTTGAGTGGCACCTAAATAATAAAACAATGTGGCGTGGATCATGATGATACTATAAGAATTATTTCCCAGGTCTTTATGGATGATTCTGTAAAGGTTTTGGAAAAAAAGTGTTTGGTAGCCATATCACCAAAATCTCTCTCTCTCTCTCTCTCTCAATATATATATATATATATATATATATATATATATACTATACTAAATTTTTTTTTACCATTTATAGCAATAATATTATTTTTCACTTGATCACTTTTAATACATTTATAATACATATTACAGAGAACAATTTATAAAACACATATAATACAAGTTTTATTGACGGATAATACATTTGTCACATATTTTAATACAATGGGTGTGTTTGGTATGGAGGAAAACATTTTCTGGAAAATAAAATGTTTTTCAATTTTCACAAGTTTGGTTGACTTAAATGTTTGGAAAATATTTTTCAAATCAACTCATTTTCCTCAAATTTAAGGAAAATGACTTCCCTTCCAAAACTAAGAAAAACATTTTCCAAAACTCCACTTAATCCTTTAATTTTTTTTCTTACCCCTATCCTTTTCATTAAAAAAAAATAAAAAAATTTAAATCTTCTTATTTTTTAAATTTCAAGTGTATTTTAATCTCCACCACCAAACAAGCTTCACCCCCAAACAAAAGAATAAAAATTTAAAAATTATATTTGAAAAATGTTTCAAATTTTAAGATTTTTTTACATCACCCAACCCCTACCACCCCTACTCCCTACCCCCTCCCCCCAAAAAAATGCTTTTAAAAATATTTCAAATTTTTTTAACGCCAACAACGCCAGCCCCACCAGGCCACCCCCTCCCCCGCCACCCCCTCCATTATTTAAAAAAATATATATTTTTGAATATATTTCAAATTTTAAAAATTACGCCTCCCTTACCTCCTCCCCCACCCCAAGGCCATTACCATCAAAAAGAATTTTAAGAAAACATTGTTTGGGAAATATTTCAAAAAAAAATTAAAAAAATATTTTTACGCCAACTACCCCTACCCCCCCCCCCCCCNACCCCCTTTCCGCGATTCCGTCAATTTATTTTCTTAAAAATAATTCCTTGGTCAAAAGTCCGGATCAAGTCCTGGGTCAAATCTCAGGATCGGATTTTGAAATGGTCATTGGGGTCTTGTTCGAGTTTGGGTGTCGGGGTCGGGTCGTAGATCAATTATCGGGGTTGATTTTCAGATCAAAGATTATTTTCCTAAAGAGTATTTTTTTATTCTCAAGCTAAAAATAAAAGTTATTTCTGAAAATATTTTTCATTCACTAACCAAACATTAAAAAAATCCATAAAATATTTTCTACTCACTAACCAAACATGAGAAAATAAGTTAGAAATCCACTTGTTTTCCAAGAAAACATTTTCTAGGAAAACATTTTCCTCCATACCAAACACACCAAATGTGTCAATTTCTTAACAAACAGGAATAATATATTTTAAAACAGTTATAATACATATATGTTTCAAACATAAGTCACTTTTAATACATATTGCAGATTTATCATAGTATTGTTATAAATGTTAATAAAAAAAATATCTCTAAAATAAGTAATTATTTATTAAAAGGTACCCATCAAGTAATTTTTCCTTTAAAAAATTAATATAACCTTTGTTTATTAAGCATAATGTTCGCAAAAATAGGGTTCGGATGAAGCTCATTGTTTTTGCAATAAATCAAATGAACCTTCATGTACAAATGAACCATCCAAAATATGTCAATTTCTACTGGCTACAGCTAAAGAGAATTTATCAACATTTTGTATACTAAGTTTTGACTACATTCGTCAAACCAAATATCTTTAGCAGTCGCAAAAGAAGTGACGGGGCTCAAAGGAAGTAAACAAATCATCCTTTGAAGCTAAACACTTTTCATCTTTTGTAGGAAAATCCCCTTTTCGCCGTAGACTGAAAATGATGGAATCCTATCGACATCTCTTTATTTATATTTTTTCTAAGGGACTTAATTATATATAAAAAAAAACACACACACACAATAAACAACCGATAGATAAGGTGCAAAACAAGTAACTCAAAAGCGTCCCATCGAGTTTACAAAAAACATACAAATAAGAGGTAATTAACAACATGTGTTAGGGTTTTGCCATTATTTTATTACCTTATTTGAAGTTTATTTTTTCCTAAAAGAAAAGACAAAACATTACCATAAATATTTTTACTTTTCATGAAAGGAAAATATATTTTTCTTTAATATCTGGGTTATTCTTTCTTTAGAGAAAAAGTTTGGAGATCTATAAATTGAAGTTCCCTATTCTCATAGCATAAAACAATAACATCCATAATGTAGGCATTAAAAAAGTTATGTTTATGAGGAGATTTTCTCCTAAACATATTTATATTTTTCAATATTAGTTTTATAATATGCAGGTCGTTGGACCAAACTATATTAATAATATATCTTTAGTATACTTTTATTTGTCGTCTGATTTGTTAACCATATGGTTTGCAACTGTAAACTTCCACATGACGCTCTAATCACCTTCCTAACCCAACAAGTGGTATCAGAGCACATGATTCAAAGATCCGATGGTTCAATGATCTAATGCTTGAATGAGGTTGAAGATAGGGTCAAGTGGTTTCAATTCAATTTGTAACTAATTTGATGATAATGAAGATTTTTGTCCAGCTACATGTGGAGAAAAGATTAAAACCATATTTTCAACATTCCTGTTGCTGCATATTTGAAAATAAAAATAAAATATTTTAAAACTATTTTTAACCCATATATTTAAAAATTTATTTTTAATCATGGCAAGCAGCAGTGATGAAGACTATGTGAAGAATGAAGATACCATGCATGTGAAGAAGACGGATCACATTTTGTCAAGAAAATCCAGCCAAAAGGGGAGATTTGTTAGGTGTTTTCCATGATTTAATTACCTTATTTGAAGTTAATTTTTTTCTTAAAAGAAAAGACAAAATATTATCATAAATATTTTTACTTTTCATGAAAGGAATTTTTTTTTTTTTTAATATCTTGGTTATTCTTTCCTTAGAGGAAAGTTTGGAGATCTATAAATTGAAGATCCCTATTCTCATAGCATAAAACAATAGAATCCACAATGTAGTTGTTTAGAGACTTTTATTTATGAAGAGATTTATTCTCTCAATAGTTTTAATATTTTTCTTTTATATTAGTTATCCTATAATAATATTATGTTTTTTGTATAAGTTTTCTGTCATCTAATTTATCAATCTAATGTTTTGCAATTATAAGCTTCCGCTAACGCCCTAATCCCTTTCGAACCCAACAACATGCCCCAAGAAATTGTCCTTGCAAAATTTGAATATTTAAGCAAAAGGAGAAAATGACATATTTTACATATTTAATACACTAATTCAATTATAGGTGTGATCGAGAATATTTCAAACTTTTGCTAATTCTTGGGCAAAAGCTCCAACTTTTGCTAAATTTTTTCCAGAGTTAGATGCTACACGTAACCACAATTCTGCTAGATGTTTGAGAGGAAAAGTAGGATGAATTGACCTTCCTAACATGTGAATCTCCACCTACAAGTCCAATTATTATGATTGAAATTAATAATTAGATGTCAAGCAGAAGGTATGATGATAAGTATTTAATAACCTCGTCTTCACTCTGGAGACTCAATTTGTGTGCAAGGTACTTCTTTATGTAGGAAGATGACTTGTTCACATCCCTATTTAACTAGAAAAGATGTATAACATGTTTATTGAAGTTAAGAGGTATTTTGGAAAGTAAAAAGATGTATATTATAAAAGAAAATATAAAATTGGGGGGGGGGGGGTACACTTCCATTAAGCTCTTGCTATACGAGGTCCAGGGAAGGGCCATACCATTAGGGTTCATTATGTGCAGTCTTATCCTGCATTTCTATAAGAGATTGTTTTCACAGCTCAAATTTCTGATATCTTGTCACATTGTAACAACTTTACCAGTTATGTCAAAATTTTCGTCTTTAAATAAACTATAAGCAATGTAAGTTACATGGACTATGTTATATGCTAGCGAGAAATAATCATTAAGTATTTGATAATATAGTTAGAGTGCATGAGAATAGAATGAGATGTTATCACTTTTTTTTTAAAAAAAATACAATTAAAGAAATCCAAAAATGGTGAAGATAAAAAGATATATAATGTTAAGTGTCATTCATATAGATTTAATTTATTTATTTATTTCACATTCTTAGCAATGTAATTTGAAAAATGAATATCACAATCAAGTTTTTATTGATATATAAACAATGCATATGCTCCACATTTTTGCTAAACGACTTGATTGTAATGAAGAAAGAGGAAAACTGCATCATATGTATAATTTTTTTGGCAAGCAAGTTTATTAATCATAGATGACGTGTCAATTCTTGATCATGAACCAATCAAGAATTGACACGTCAAGTCGTCAAATATGATTAATTAACTTGCTTACTAAAATAAAATTATGCGTATGATGCATTTTTCCTCTTTATTCATTACAATCGAGTCATTTAACAAAAATGTGGAGCATATGCATTGTTTATATATCAATAAAAACTTTATTGTGATATTCATTTTTCAAATCACATGGCTAAGAACGTGAAATAAATTAATTAATAAAATCTATAAGAATGACACATAAGATTATATATATTTTTCACCATTTGGATATCTTTAATTGTAATTTTTTTTTTAAAAAAAATGGTAACATCTCATTCTGTTCTCCTGCACTCTGATTGTATTATCAGATACTTATTGATTATCTCTCGCAAACACATAACGCAACCCATGTAACTTACATTGCTTATATTTTTATTTAAAGACGAAGATTTGAGAAAACAACCTGCACTTTAAGGCGTGAAAAGGAATATGTTAATCGTCGTTACAATTTAACTCCATATGTTAAAAATCATGCGACTTGCGTGAAATTTTAATGTGCCCCCCAAAACGTTATTTATCTTCCAATGTAATAGTGTTTTTCCACCCCTCAGGCCACCACCAATAAAACAAACTATATTTTGGTGGCACAACCTCACTATTACCAAATGGGTCAAATGTGATTCCTTTCGAACAAAGATGAATTTCATTCAACGTTGGAGACAGAAATTTCACCAAAGAAGTTCAATATCTACCATATATATTTACTTAAGAAATAATTTAACCTTTGTTATATGTAGCATAAACAAGTTTTCACAAATTTAACTACAATATGTTCATATGAGCAGGTTTGAAGGGAAAGGAAAAGGTTTTTCGATACGAAATTGAGGCGATATAAATTTGGAGAGAAAAGTATTTGATATCATGATCAAGACGTATATTGAGATAATCAATGGGGACATGAAATATATAAAGTTTGATAGTAACTTGAAAAAACAGTATGTTGAAAAACTTCGCCTCAAGAATCGATGCCCTGCAGAAGATGAACACCAATCATGGTCATACATGTGGACAAAGCCCTCTCTTATTGGTGTTTGAACCACCTTACGAGCATTTCAACCTGTTAACTATGATGTCAGTATTATTTTCTATATGCATAAAATAAATTATCAATAATAATGAGTGTTCAAATAAGCACCCTTGGGTCAATCTATGTAGTTATGCCACTGATTCCAGTGCATGATGATTCGTCCCATGTAGATTCGTCCCTGGCTCTAGCGGTCAATATCTTAAAAAAGAAATGAAACCTAACAAATCTTAAGATAAAATGAAAAAAAAAAACACAATTCATAATAGGCAACTGATAGCTAGAGTGCAAAACAAGTAACTCAAAAACGTCTGATCGAATTTATAAAAAAATACACACAAATATAATTAAAGGTGTTTAACAACATGCAACAAGAAGTTTTCTCCTTGCAAAATTTGAATGTTTAAGCAAAGGAGAAGCTAAATAATGTACATTTTTAACACACTAATTCAATTTTGGGTGTGATCGAGAATATTTCAAAACCAGGACAAATTCTTCGGCAGAAGCTCCAACCTTTAATGAACTTTATCCAGAGTGAGGTGCTACACATAACCACAATTTTTTTAGATGTTTGAGAGGCAAATCAGGACGAATTGACATTCCTAGCATGTGAAGCTCCACCTACATTTCAAATTGTTAGGATCAGAAATTTAGAATTAATAATCAGGTGTCATGCAGAAGGTATCAGAGCAAATATTGAATATAAGTATTTAATTACCTCGTCTTCACTCTGGAGACTCATTTTTCGTGCAAGGTACTTCTTTATGTAGGAAGATGGCTTATTCACCTCCCTATTTAACCAGAAAAGAAGTATTTGGGAAAGTAAAAAGATGTGTATAGTATAAAAGAAAATACAAAATTGCAATTACACAAAATGGGAGGAGAGAGCAGGGAGGGGGGAACATTTCCATTAAGCTTTCACTATACGAGGACCAGGAAAGGGATAGACCATTAGGGTTCATTATACGTAGTCTTATCCTGCATTTTTGTAAGAGGTTGTTTCCACAACACGAACTTGTGATCTCCTAGTCGCATTGCAACAACTTTACCACTAACGTCAAGACTTCCCTTCCCTTGAGAGAGAATTCATACAAAAAGAAAAAATAAATTACCATTACCAAAGTGTTTTATGCATGCCACAATGGCTACTACAAGAATAGCTAGAACTTCAAGAATATATATAGGCAGGGCATAATATTCTTGTAAATATATATTCAAATGTTATTAAAGACACTTGATCTTTATGTAGCCGGAAGGAATATGTGGTAAGGGTGAAGAACCTTCCCTGAAATAATCATATCTAGTCAAACACTGTCACATAAATCAAAATAATATAGAGAAAAGTAATACATAAGATTGAAAGGCATAGAATTAAACTCACTGCTTATCGCATGCAACCAAACTGAACCAAATAGGATGAACTCTTTCATTCACTATTCTTGTACTACCACTTGTTCTACCTCCTTCTGCCTCAACAGTAACTTGAACTTGTGCCACATTAAGATTTGTTCCACCACCATCACAACCACTACTATCAATGGGAGGAGGACGAGGAATATTTGTTTCTTTTTTCTTTCTTCCATGCTGTCCCTTTTCTCTTTTCCTTTATTAATTATTATTATTACTATTATTATTATTATTATTATTATTATTATTATTATTATTATTATTATTACCACTTGATTGGGGCTTATATAGCTTGAACAACATCTAATATTTTAACAACATTTTGTTTGCGAACTTTGTGTTTCTTAATAAACTTTTGGCAAAGCCACATACTTCTTGTCTCCGTCTTCATCTTCATCATAATCATCGTCATCATCGGCCTCAACTCATAATCATCAAGATTGATTAGTGGAGTACGATCGATGAACTTTGGAACTCGCTCTCTGGTCTTGGATAATTTGTTGGAATTGTCTAAAGTGACACCTTTTGTAACCAATAAATGATTCATCCCATCCAATGGTTCAATACTTTTGTTTATCTCTGAGATGCTATCATTCTTTGAGGACTCATCAGCATAAACAATACTCTCAACCTACAACAAGTAATCACAAAAATGAAAATGAACAAGTCAAGAAATTCAACATATAGTATATAAAACCACTAATCTATCTACATACTGTAATTTTTCACTAAGAGTTGTCAATTGACTCCCTTTGAACAAGTAAGGATTTGTCCCATGGATCTAGGGGTCCAACAATCAACAAAATATTTAGGAACGTTTAGTGTCTACCTGCCAAGTTCCAGTTTGCAACAAATTGAGGATGAGTGTGATATATATATATATATATAGCTCGAGTTAAAAATAATGGTTTCAGTACTCACGGAATCCAACCTAAATTTGGCTTGGATACCAACCATATCAAATTACTTTATCCTTGAGATATTATTAGCAATTGCCTTGAATTAAAAGAGTATTTTCACTCCCACAGCCTACACCCTGGGCGGGACTGGCACTCGAGAACCATTAATTTCCCCAAATGAACCATTGGCCTGGCTTACTTACTAAGCGGAAGACTTTAACATAGGAAATAGTCTCAAAATATAACTCATGCAATAACTTAAAGAGATATAAATATTAGGCAAAATGGCAACTCAAGTCTTAACATAAGAAACAACAATGTAAAGACAACTAAACTACTAACTCTCTATAAAGCCTCTAAAACAATGAGGGATGTCAGGACAAGACCCCCGATCATCCTAACAACTAACGTACTAAAACAAATGATAAAAGGGGTCCTTCGGATAGCAAGTAGGCTCACCAACTGACTTTGAGTGCTCAACTGGATCAACGAGGCGTTGGATGCTGATCCTGGATACATGTGTCTACATTATAAAATGATGCAGGTCAAATATCATTAGTAAATTGAATGTACGAGTATGCGAGGAGAATACTAAACAAGATATAAGTTTGAAAAGAATCTGAAAGGAACGCTTACCTTGGATTTACTCAAGCCATAAATAACTCAACTCAAATGCGAAGTAAAACAACAATAATGGTGCAATTTATACAAAGCGTTGAAATCAGTAGGTAGCAACTCAATTTGTTAAAGAAATGCAATAACAACTCATTTTACATATAAAGTAATATAGTACTGTGGGAGTTTCTCTAACCAACAACCACCACTATGAGCCTCAGTGATGATACAACGTCTTGCCCACGGTTCCAGAAGTGTCCTATATTTTGTCGTCATATAGAATGCCTTAACTAAGTAGATCCACTAGTCTATGCTAAAACGCACTAAGGATTCATCTAAAAAGTATGATCCTTTCTACCCATGATGGCTACATAGTTTATGAAGACTTGAGTTATTATGAACTCGCGTCCTCATATCGATGCTCAATACTACACCCAAAATATACTCAGCTCATATGTTTTAAAATAAAACTCTTTCTGTGATTTGAGTTAATTACTCAAAGGCTCTCTTGGAAATTAATGTTTCCTTTCTTGCTCAAATGTGAAACATTTTGACTCTTGGGAATACTTAGTTCCCGTATAATCTTTAAAGAAATAAACTTTGCTCTTAATCTTTACTCAACTCAAAGCTCAAGTCTTAAAACAAATTTAAACGTTTTACAAGACATTTGGAAAACTATATGAACTTCTCTTGACGTAACTCTTAACTTCTTGACTTGACTCTTAACTTTCCTTGAATTGAATTATCGATTCAAGGTTCATGATATCATGTTTATGGAAGATTTATGATGTTTAGACTTACCTTAGAGAATAGAAATCGACTAGAAAACATTGGTACGTTGCTAAGGAATTAGTACGAAAAGAAGGGGGAATAGGTGGGAGAACTGGCGTCCTAGGCACGGGGCGCCAACCCTTGAATTTCAGCGACTGGGTTGGGGAACTCTGGCTGGCGCAGCGCCCCAGAGCCCAAATTTCAGATCCCCATTTGGGGCACTTTGGCTGGGGCGAGGCCCCAACCCCTGCCCAGAAACCTCCGACTTTTCTTCTTCATTTTTCAACTCTAAAACCCTCTAATTCAATTAGTTCTTTCCCCCAAACACTTAGAATAAACAATATCATCAATATATGTAAGATTCTACTCGAAAACATACCTAAAATCATGAATCAAACTCAAGAAACTTCAACATCAAGAACCCACAAGATTTCAAACGAATTATCATCAAGAACTCATAAGATATGCTTCCAAAATAATAAAATTTCGTTGGATTGAATCATGATTGGCGTGTGGGTGAACTTAACCAATGCTATGTGATATCACATTCCTCGTAGGATTGAAACCTTGGCGAAATCCACAACCAAACTCGCACGATCTTGACGAATCTTGACTTTTCTTCTCCTTTCTCCCTTTTTCTCTTTTCTCCAAGCCCTAGCGTGAATTTCCAATTGTCTAAACTTATTTAATTCAGATTAGAACTCAATTAAAATCCTAAAAACGAAATAAAATAATTGGGTAAGGAAACGAAAATCCGGATTAGACTTTCCTTATTTAAACAGCCGAACTTCAAATGGGCATATCTCACTCGTACGAACTCGGAATCCCGCAAACTTGGCGGCGTTGGAAAGATAATTCCAAGATATTTCCTAAGGTGTCTAGAAGCACACCTAACTCATTCTGATCTAGGAGTTGTGGTCATTTGAAGTTGACCCAAACCTCAAACCTCAAACTTAACATAACTTAACCAATTTTCCAGATTTTTCATTCTTTCCTAAAATGACTATTTCCAATTCTAACTCTTTCTAGTTCTTTCAAATAGAAAGGTGTTACAATATCTCCCCCTTGGGAAAATTCGTCTTCGAATGAGATTACTCTTACTAGGCTAAGGGTGTAACATCTAACATTAAGCTAAAACACCTAACAAGTAAATCTAACACATCAAGTATATAAATTAGAGAGTACTAAGAAGAGAATTAGTACCTTCGTTTGGAATTTCTCCGGGCTCAAACAGATGTGGATATCACTTCTTTATATCCTCCTCAGCATCCCATGTAGCTTCTTCAACAAACTGATTTCTCCAAAGGACTTTGACTGATGCTACTTCCTTAGTCCTCAACTTGCGAACTTGCCGATCTAGAATTTGAATAGGAATATCCACATAAGATAAGCTATCCTTGATACCAATATCTTCAGCAAGTATAATGAGGGAAGGATCTCCCATNCAAGTATATAAATTAGAGAGTACTAAGAAGAGAATTAGTACCTTCGTTTGGAATTTCTCCGGGCTCAAACAGATGTGGATATCACTTCTTTATATCCTCCTCAGCATCCCATGTAGCTTCTTCAACAAACTGATTTCTCCAAAGGACTTTGACTGATGCTACTTCCTTAGTCCTCAACTTGCGAACTTGCCGATCTAGAATTTGAATAGGAATATCCACATAAGATAAGCTATCCTTGATACCAATATCTTCAGCAAGTATAATGAGGGAAGGATCTCCCATGCACTTCTTCAACATGGAGATGTGAAATACCGGATGAACCGCTGCTAACTCTTGTGGTAGCTCCAACGCATAAGCTACATTGCCAATCCTCTTACATATTCTGTAAGGGCCAATATACCGGGGACTAAGCTTAACTTTCTTATCAAATCTCATAACACCCTTCATGGATGAAACTTTCAATTATACACAATCAACTACTTCAAACTCTAACTCCCTTCTCATAACATCAGTGTAGGATTTCTGACGACTCTGTGCCGTTTTCAACCTCTGTTGAATGAATTTCACTTTATCCATAGCTTGATGAACTAAGTATGGTCCTATCAACCCTGCTTCACCAACTTTAAACCATCCAATAGGAGATCTGCATCTTCTCCCATAAAGAGCTTCATAAGGATCCATTTGGATGCTAGAGTGGTAACTATTATTGTAAGCGACTCAATGAGAGGTAGGTGATCATGTCAATTCCTCTTGAAATCAATCACACAACCCCTCAACATATCCTCTAAGGTCTAAATAGTGCGCTCTGCTTGCCCATCTGTCTGAGGATGAAAGGCAGTACTTAAGTTTACTTTTGAACCCAAGCATTTCTGAAAAGATTTCCAGAACTGTGTAGTTAATTGTGCACCTCTATCTGAGATAATCGAAATTGGTACCCCATGAAGTCTAACTACCTCTTGAATATACAACTTGGCATAGTCCTCTGTTGTATGGGTAGTCTTTACCGGTAGAAAGTGGGCTGATTTGGTCAATCGATCTAGAATCACCCAAAAAGAATCATGCTGCCTGTGAGACCTTGGTAAACCTATGATGAAGTCCATATTGATCATCTCCCACTTCCATTCTGAAAGTTCTATATTTTGAACCATACCACCGGGCCTTTGGTGCTCTACTTTAACTTGTTGTCAATTCGGACACTTAGCAACAAACTTTGCGATGCCCTTCTTCATACTACTCCACCAATAAACTTCTCTCAAATCATGATACAGTTTTATGGAACCCGGATGATAGAATATCTGGAGCTATGAGCTTCCTCCATTATCCTCTCTTGGAGTTCATCCACCCTTGGTACGCACAATCTACCTTGATACCTCAATACTCCAGCTCCCCCTTGTTCAAAAGCCAATACTTTTTGCTTATGAACATTTGCCTTCAATTCAAGCAAAATAGGGTCTTGGTCTTGTTTCTTTTTTACTTCCGAAACTAAGGATGATTCAGCCCCATTCATCACCATTACTCCTCCCTCTGTGGAATCCATTAGTCGGACTCACAAGCGTGCAAGTTTGTACACATCTTTTGCTAGCTCTTTCTTATCTTCCTCAAAATGGGTGGTACTACCCATACATAATCTGCTCAAGGCATCAGCAACAACATTAGCCTTACTTGGGTGGTAAAGAATAATAATGTCATAATCCTTGAGTAATTCTAACCACCTTCGTTGTTTGAGATTAAGCTCTTTTTGAGTAAACACATACTGAAGACTCTTGTGATCGGTGAACACATCCACATGAACACCATAAAGATAATGGCACCATATTTTAAAAGAAAATACTATGACAGCTAACTCTAGATCATGGGTTGGGTAGTTCTTCTCATGAACTTTCAACTGTCTGGAGGCATAAGCTATAACCTTGCCGTTCTACATCAACACACAACCCAAATCAACTCTAGACGCATCACAATAAACAACAAAGCCTTGCGTGCCTTCTAGTAAGGTCAATACTGGGGCAATAGTCAACCTCTTTTTCAATTCCTGAAAGCTTTTCTCACAAGCTTCAGACCATTGAAACTTCACCATTTTCTAAGTTAATTTGGTCAAAGGGCATGAAATAAATGAGAACCCCTCTACGAACCTTTTATAATAGCCAGCCAAACCCAAGAAAATCCTAATATCAGTTGGAGATGTGGGTCTAGGCCAATATTACACTGCCTCTATTTTCTGGGTATCAACTTTAATCCCTCTCTAGACACAATGTGGCATAAAAATGCCACAGACTCAAGCCAAAACTCACACTTAGAGAACTTGAAATACAGTTGTCTATCCTTTAGAGCTTGGAGTACTATTATGAGATGACTAGCATGATCTTTTTCACTCCTCGAATAGATTAATATGTCATCGATGAATATGATAGCAAACATATCTAAATAAGGCTTGAATACTCTATTCATAAGGTCCATGAATGTTGCAGGCGTATTGGTCAAACCAAATGACATAACTAGGAAATCATAATGACCATAACGGGTCCTGAACGTTGTCGTTGGAATGTCAAATTCCCTCACTTTCAACTGATGGTAGCCTAATATGAGGTCTATCTTAGAGAAACAAGTAGCACCCTGAAGTTGATCGAAGAGATCATCAATTCTCAGAAGAGGGTAGTTATTCTTGATGGTAACCTTGTTCAACTGACGGTAATCTATACATATCCTAAGGGAACCATCCTTCTTCCTCACAACAGGACCGGAGCGCCCTAAGGTGAGACACCACGTCGAATAAAACCCTTATCTAAGAGATCTTTCAACTGTTTCTTCAACTTTTTTAACTCTGTTAGTGCCATTTTATATGGCGGAATAGATATAGGATAAGTATCTAGAATAATATCTATACCAAAGTCTAGCTCTCTCACAGGAGGGACTCCGGGTAGATCATCAGGAAAGACTTCTGGAAACTCTTTTACCACAGAAACTAACTGAATATGAGGTATCTCAACACTAGATTCATTAANTAGATATAGGATGAGTATCTGGAATACTATCTATACCAAAGTCTATCTCTCTCTCAGGAGGGACTCCGGGTAGATCATCAGGAAAGACTTCTGGAAACTCTTTTACCACAGAAACTAACTGAATATGAGGTATCTCAACACTAGATTCATTAACTCAGAATAATTGATAGACACATCCTTTGGAAACTAACTTTCTTTCCTTAAGGTATGAAATGAAACGAACCTTAGGCACTGCTGAACTGCTACTCCACTCTATAACTGGCTCATTAGGAATTTGGAACCTAACAACTCGAGTTCTATAATCAATGGAGGCATAGCAGGCATGAAACCAATCCATACCTAGAATGACATCAAAATCTACCATGTCTAACTCGACTAAATCAGCCATGGTGTTCTTGTGATTGATGGAAATGACACAATCACGATAAACTCGCTTAGCTAGGATAGACTCCCCAACCGATATAGAAACACAAAAGGGTTCACAAAGTTTCTCAGGGAGGATATCAAATTTCATTGCAACATAAGGAGTCACAAAAGATAAACTTACTCCTGGGTCTAGCAAAGCATAAACATTAAGAGTAAAGACTTTGATCATACCAATGAAAACATCTGGAGAATTCTCTTGCTCTTGACGACTAGTGATCGCATAAAGGTGGTTTTCTCCTCCACCAGTACCGGAAGTAGCTCCTTTAGGTACAACTTTGTATGGTGGAGCAACTAATGAAGATTGGGCTTTATTTCCTTGATTTCCATTACATAGTCGGTTCTTAGGGCACTAATTCATGAAGTGACCCTCTTGTCCACACTTAAAACAACCTGTGGAGCCATTGCGACATTTACCTGGGTGGGTGCTACCACACTTAGCACATGCAGGAGCCCAGTTACCTCCGTGTGCTACACTACCCTGAGACTGTACAGATCTAGTTCTGAAGTGCTGTTAATTCCAACTATTGTACTCACCTTTGTTTCTGGGTACATGTGCACAAGCAGATGATGGACCAGGTCCCTTTTGCTTCTGATGGAAAGAAGAACGGTTCACATTATTCCTTTGCTGCCCGGGTTCATTCCCTGTCTTTGCTTTCTTGTTTCTAAACTCCTCTCTATCCCTCAACTTCTCTTCATCAACCTTGATATATCCATGTCTCCAATTAGCATGATCGCCTTGCCCTCTTTGTTTGACGGACGGGACAACCCAGCAACAAAAAAGACTCATCCTGCTTCTCATATCCGCAACTATCTCCGGAGCATACCGGGAAAGTTGGGTGAACTTCAAGCCGTACTCATGAACACTTAGTGAATCCTGCTTAAGGGTGAGAAACTCTAGTACCTTGGCCTCTCTCAGCTCTCGGGGAAAGAAACGCTCAAGAAGGCCTCCTCAAAACAAGCCCAACTCGCAAGTGGTGCTCCCTCAGCTCTACCCTTCTTCCATTGGTCAAACCAAGTCCTAGAAACATTCTTCAGTTGATATGCAGCTAGTTCTACTCGCTCAGCATTGGCTACATGCATAACCTCAAATACCTTTTGCAGTTCCTCAACAATGTTTTTTGGATCCTCAGTAGTGCTTGAACCAGTGAAGCTTGGAGGATTATTCCTCAAGAACTCTTGGATTAGTCACAACTTGTCTTAACATTAGAATCGCTTCCCTAAACTCAACATTCGTGATTTCTCCTTGGGTTTGCACTTCGGTTG
Organism: Solanum stenotomum; assembly: GCF_019186545.1. Taxonomy (NCBI): domain Eukaryota; kingdom Viridiplantae; phylum Streptophyta; class Magnoliopsida; order Solanales; family Solanaceae; genus Solanum; species Solanum stenotomum. The sequence goes on along the minus strand of NC_064289.1, from coordinate 48,283,012 downwards.
CATTAGGTACCCCCTGCTCCTCAACGTTCCTCATAGTAGGACGACCTCAGATAGCTATTCGTGGAGGCATGATTAACTAAAAGACACGCACAAGCACGAATTAGAAGAAAATTCTTAGAGATCAAACTCTAACGCACGAAATGAGTGTGAAAGAAGTGAGGTAATTTCCTAAGTGTTGCAGCCTTCTAATTATAGATGTGGCGCGCTTCACACCGATAACTAGGACTCTATAAATACGACATCATAGACTCCCTAGGACTCTTGAACTCTGTGCTTTGATACCAAGTTTGTCATTCCCCGAGCCTACACCCTGGGTGGGACTGACACTCAAGAACCATTGTTGGCCCCAAGCGAACACTTGGCCTGGCTTACTTACTCAGCGGAAGACATTAACATAGGAAATAGTCTCAAAATATAACTCAGGCAATAACTTAAAGAGATATAGAGCTTAGCTAAAATGGCAACTCAAGTCTTAACATAAGAAACAACAATGTAAAGACAATTGAACTACTAACTGTCTATGAAGCCTCTAAAACAAGAAGGGATGTTGGGACAATACACCCGATCATCCTAACAACTAAAGTACTAAAACAAATGATAAGAGGGGTCCTCCGGATAGCAAGGAGGGTCACCAAGTTACTCTGAGTGCTCAACTGGATCATCGAGGTGGTGGATGTTGATCCTGGTTACCTGTGTCTGCATCATAAAATGATGTAGGCCAAATGGCATCAGTAAATTAAATGTACGAGTATGCGAGGAAAATACTAAACAAGACATAAGCTTGAAAAAAATCTGAAAGGAACACTTACCTTGGCTTTACTCAACCCATGAACAATTCAACTCAAATGTGAAGTAAAACAACAATGATGGTGCAGTTTATACAAAGCGTCGAAATCAGTAGGTAGCTGTCACGCCCCGAGCCTACACCCTGGGTGAGACCGGCACTCGAAGACCATTGTTGGCCCCAAGCGAACCCTTGGCCTAGCTTACTTAACTCAGTGGAAAATATAACTCAACAAAATAACTCCATACAATGAAAGGTCATAAAACCACCTAACTGATGAAAACTGGCCAAAAAGGCAACTCGTATCTCAAAATAGAATATTTATATATATACATAGATGAGAGACTCAATACTAATTGATTGACTGACTGTTTATGAAGCCTCTATAACACTAAGATGGATGATGGGACAGACCCCGCAACATCCTAATAGAGCAAAACTAGGAACATGAAATAACAGAGTCCTCCGGAAGGCAACGAGGCTCACCACTGACTTTGGAGTGCTCAGCTGGATCAACGGCGTGCTGGATACTGATCCTGGGTACCTGGGTCTGCATCATCATAAGATGCAGGCCAACTGGCATCAGTACATTGATTGTACGAGTATGCGAGCTGGAAATCTAAACAACAACTTAAGCTTGAAAGGAGTACAAAGGAACTCTTACCTTGGCTCTGCTCGACTCATGAATAACCGAACTCAATATAAAGCAATAAGACACATGCAATATATATAAAGCTTGTAAAACAGTGTAAAAGATTTAGTTCGTTAAGGATAAAACAATAACAAACTCAACTTTACTTATATAAAAGTAATATAACTTTAGTGGGAGATTCTTTAACCGACAACCACCACTATAAGCCCTAGTGATGATACAACGTTTTACCTCACGTTGCCCAAGGACCATCCTATACCTTGCCATGATATAGGACCTTACTTAACTTAGTGGATCCACTAGATTAACTTACGTGATCATCTAAAAAGTATGACCCGTCAAATCCCATGTTTGGCTACATGGTTCTTATGGAGA